>NW_020291627.1:0-186321 GCF_003184755.1 Aspergillus piperis CBS 112811 | reverse complement strand
GGGGGGGGGGGAACGTGCATCTTTAAGAGCCCTGCGATATTATCAACCCTGGGGTATAGCGAATAGCACGAGCAAGGCAGGCACTGCCATGATGACATGACCCCGGGTCCGCGCGCAATTCATCCGGACCACCAGTTATAACAATGGCTATGGCAATTAGTTTCAACACTAAAAGTGATTAGGCGGGACTGGATCTGAAGGCTCCGGGTCTAGTCTACTAAGTTGTTACACAGACCCAGATTTGGTGCTTGCGTGTGCAAGTCTAGACTAGCTAGTGAGTGGGTAGAGAGGTGGATGGATTGCATGATGGTTGTCGCTACCAGACAGTGCATGAGTGTAAGAGTGCCTGATCATCCTCCACCGTGGGAATAATGTTCGTCAGACTTGTTTTGTGCTATCTGGTTGTAGATGTAGATATTTAAAGTTCACCATCCCACTAGTGAAGAACTGGAACCATGGAATAAGGCTGAATGAAGGAACTGCAGAAGAGTCAAAAGTCGATGACAAGAGCTGCCAGGCACCCCCGGAAGAAGCAAGAAATGCAACCATTTTCGGGTCTGTTCAGTTCATCATGACATCAGCTCCCGGCCCTGATGTCACTTGCACCTTCCCTTCTCAGCTTCCTTCCTCTCTTCCTCTCTAGCTCTAGCTCTTGCTCTGTTCCTTCCCCAATCAGCGTGTGCAGTCCGTTCCTTCCCTTTTTCTGCCCACTAACCGAACTAATTAACTAAACAGTACAGTGCTTTTACTCATACCCTTACTCTCCAGTACTACTACCACCTCATGAAACTCTACCCACAGCATCATCGGCGTCATTAACTTTATCCCCCTCGCCCTTCTTACATACAACACCCACCTTTTAACGTTTCTTCCCTTTTGCTGCCTACCCTTTAACCTTTCCCAATCCCTACCTTTTCTCCTCCTCTTTTCCTCCCCTTCTCCTCCACCCATCTCCTCTTCGTCAGGAATGCCTCGCCTTCTTCTACCCTGTAGACGATCGTCGTTATCTTATCATGGCAACCACCCTTGAACAACCCGCGCCCGTCGAACGCGTTACCCTCGGCCGCTCCCGGTCTGCCCGCTTAGCGGATCAAGGTGAGTTACGATCTGCGTCCTTGCATCCTGGGCTCCTGATCGGCCCTGTGCCCTGTGCCCTGTGCCCTGTGCCCTGTTAGCCTGTTTCACATCCCTACCCTACTTTATCATATCTCCACGCTGCTATGATCGATGATCTCATGCGTCCCTAATGTCCCACTCTACTTTGTATACCGAGACGCGAATCCACAGCTAACACAACACCATGCACAGCTGCGACAGCCGCTCTCTATGTAACCCATCCAGAACGGAAATTATCAGTTCGTGAGCCCTCGACAGCTGAAACGGAACTAGCCAGTAAGTATCAATTTCGCCTATTCGTATTCACTCGACCATAGGACCAATCCCCCAAAAATACTGACTGTCCGTCTGTTCCCTAGCCTTGAAGGCGACAGGCTCCCGCCCCGGATTTAGCCATGCATCTGCAGTAGCCGCTCTCGCTCACGCCCAATCCAAAGGATGGGGGACAAAAGGTGCCGCTACAACGCAGCATGTGGAAGACAAGCGCGCATCCGATGTGCCAAGCCTGGAAGGCTACAAGGCTGCGGCCTTCGTTCTCAGGGACCGTCGGTCGATCGTCAGCTCTTCCACTGGGCCGTCAGATCTCAAGTATGACTCGTCCGGAGCTGGTCAGACGGTCGAATCACGTTCCGGTACAACAGGCCGAGATAGGACGCGTTATGCGGTAACGGGTGCTTTATATGCTAACCGAAGGAGAGCCGACTCCGCCCCGTCAGAGGCGCCTCACGTGGGAATGGAGGCGGGCGAAGTCCTTGGGGATCTCGACAACGCCATGGAAGCTAGTAGGATCCAGCATATTGCCAACACCAATGCGCGGCTTTACACCGCTACCCCTCCCGTCGCACCAGAGCTCGACGAATACAAGCGGAAGAGCATCCTGCAGGCTGCAGCAGTCTCTATGGCGCGTGACATGTATGCGGTTGTTGAGGCCAAGGAGCAGGGCCCCATCAGCCCCAGTCGCATGCGCTCCCAGCGGACAGCGACGGGAGCAGAGCCGATGATCTTGCAACAGGCTTTTAGCTTACAAGATGCCGCAGAGAAGCGGGCGGCGGAGAAGTTGGCCAGCATGCAGGATGAGGCGGCCATCTACCGCGAATACTACGGAATCGAGCCCCAGACAACGCGCTCTAGCTTACAGGTCCGCAGACGAAGGCTATCAATCGACAGTGATGCTTCTTCGGTTGACGCTGAGAGGTCGAAGGAGATCAGAAGCCAAATGTATAGTCTGCGAACAAAGCTCGATGCGGTGGATGAGCGCAGAGAAAAGGACCGCGCGCTCCTGATGGAAGCTGCGAGAAGAAATGTCGACGCTACCATCCAAGACATGGAGATGCGTGTTTATGCCGAGACAGGGCGCGCCCCAGCCGCCATGCAGAAGGAACTGGAGGAAACCGCCTTACTTCGCGCAAAGGAGAGACAGGAGACGGACGCGCAGTACCAGTTCGCCGACCGCGTGAATATCAGCTCCCAGAAATACGTCGACATGGCAGATGTGGAGGCTCTCGCTCGTTCCCGGTTGCAACCCACGTTTGATGAAATCACGGACCGTGCGGAAACGAAGCGAGCTAGGGAGATAGAGCAGCGTCTTGATCAAGAAGAGGCTGAGAGACGAGAAGCCATCCAACGCGAGCGAGATGCTGACACAAGGGCAGAGGAGAGACGCATGAGAGGTGAGTTGTCTTGCTTATTGATACCTTGGAGAGAAAGACTAACAATATGCAATAGCTTCTTTGAGGACCGACTCCAAGTACAAAGAGGAGAAAGCCCGTTTGTGGAGCCGCAAGTCGAAGCGCACTTCCGAGAACGAAACCTATACGTTAACTGGGGCTGTTGACGGAGCAGCAGAAGAGGCACGCGCTGAGACTGCGCCGCAACAGACATCCACGGAGGGTGCTCAGGGGACAAGTGCAGGCGCTGTTACGGAGACTGCTCCCGGCGAGGCCATCTCAAAGTCCGAGTCGAAGCTGAGATCATGGTTCAAGGGTCGGCTAGGCCGTCGTCCGAGTGGACCTGCAGCAGGCGAGGCTACGAAGTCAGGCAAGGACACTCTGGAAGTGGTCCCTTCAATGGAACCAGGGCCAGCTGCAGAACAGCCAGAGGCTCAGGTGAGTGAAACGGCAGAACAGCAACCAGAGACCCGGGTAGTTGAAGCCACGGGGCAGCAGCCAGAGACCCGGGCCGTCAAAGAGACGGAACAACTGCCGGAGCCCCAGGTAGCTGAGAGGGAGGAAACACAGGAAGCTCGAGAGATCCCAAGAGCTGAGCCAGTGCAGAAATCCGAAGACGAAGACGGGCGAGCTTGGGATATTGCTCATCCAGAAGAGAAGGAACCCGAAGTTCCGGAACTACCGGCTGCTCCTGTTGTCCCTGAAGAATCTGAGCAGGCAGCTGCCGAGGACGACTCGCGAGGAGCAGCGCTTCGATCTCATCCGGTGACGGCCAACGACCTTCGCGTTATGAGTAAACGGATGTCAGTCAGCGAAGGCCAGGATGAGAAGGAAGCTGTCAGCCAGGCAGGTCAGGAATCCGCGGGAGATAGGCGCAGTCGTCTCGTGAGTGGGTTCAAGAAGATTGTTTCCAAGAGCTCGTCGGAGGGTAAGACTGAAGGGATTGGCAGCAATGATATTGCTCGTCGAAGCTCGCAGGCCATCCCCACTCCGGGGGTGGAGACGGAGGAACGGCGGGCGAGCGCGGCGGAACAAGGCCTGTCTGTCCCAACCGTTCGAACAAAGCGAGCGAGCAGCGGGACTGGGCGGGAATCGAGGTTCTCGGAGAAGTTGTGATTGATAGGAGTTGATGGCTTGTGTTGTCCATTATTCTATTTGAATGGGGAGCGCGCGGGGTGTGGTTTGATCTTCTTGTGTAGGAATATCTCTTGTGTTTGTACTGTGTACTTTTACGGGGGAGGGAATTGGGGTACATACCACTAATGTGTCGTCTTCTGACTGATATTACGGTGCTACTGCGGTGTACTTCTGTCTGTAGGGATGGGTGTTTGTTGGATGCGATTGCTGTTTGCTGTGTGTTCAGTCGGATCCAGGATTGGGCAGATGGTGATGGAACCGACGATGAATTCAATTCTGATAACTAGTGTGCGAATAACAATGCAAATGCTTGTAACCGGGGAGATGAGCATGCAACAGCGGGTGGAAACATCAACTATCTGTAGATCGTAGGGGGAATAGAAGCTGACTGGCCCGACGATGGGCGGCACTGCAGCGAGCAGATAATAGTTTGGGCCATAAAAGATAGTAAGTTAGTGTTGTTGATGGGCTGAAGCTCCACCGCCATTTGCCGCGCGGCTCCCCATCGGCGCATCCACGTTTCCCTCCACCTTTTCTGCCTTGTCAAGATATCTTGCTGGATTCCTGCATGCTTAGTCCCGTTCGTTAGGTCGATTGGCTGCCCGGTTTGCGGTTTGTTTGTCTTTTCTTTCTCTTTTCGGGTTTCCCACTTCTGCACTTATTACAGCGGACCTCCCAGTCATCACTTCTTGTCCCACTTTTTTTCCTAACCTGGCCTTATTCTGTCTGCCTGCGTTGAATCTTCACAAAGATTATTGCGGACACTGCAATTGTACTATATATAAACCCCTACTTTTTCCACTCAAATACATTTAACCTGGAGGAACAAGACATATAAGATAATCATGTCCTCTTCGCATCCCCGCCAATCGAGCGTAGATCTCGATTCTCCAGGTCGTCCCTTCGACAACATTATCAATTTCCGGGACGTTGGGCGTACGATTAACCAGTTGATTGGGAAGAGGTATGGGGATGCCTTATTTATATGATATATCGTATGCTGTGTACTAATGGCTGTTTGTATAGGGTGTTGAAAGAGGGTATCCTCTTTCGAAGTGCAAGGGTATATATACCTACCCACTCTTACATATTCTGTATATCAATGATATATGGAAAAGCTGTTTGAAATGAATACATATTAACATCATCCCAATTCATTAAAGCTAGACGATGCCTCTGAGCGCGACAAACGCCGTCTTGTAGAAGAATTCCATATCTCAACGGTTGTGGATCTGAGATCGAGGTATTTCTTCTACCCTTCAACTTTCATGATTTTCCTTCATATTGACGGAAAACACAGTACCGAACATCAAATAGCCACCAATAAGCGCTTAGCTGAACTAGCTGCTGCTGCTGCTTCTTCAACAGAGTCATCATCGTCATCATCATCAACAGAGTCACCCGAACGACAATCATCAACACCACCAGCACCAGCACCAGTACCAGAACCAACAGCATCAGCAACATCAACAGACATCCACCTCCCCGATCTACCCACCGTCACTCGCTTCCCCGTCAGCTTAACAGGGAAAGCATTCGAGCGGACGCTTCTCTGGCGGTTAGATTGGTGGAATTTCTTGTATGTTTCCTCCCCCTCCTCCGAACCTCTATTTATAATCACTAGAGATCAAAAGAAACTAAAGAAAGAAATTTAAAAATACAGCAAAGTCCTAGCTCTAGTAGCATCAGGCTACCGTCCCGCAGCCGTCCAAATAGTCGGACAGCAGGTCATGTCTCCGCGGGGATTAGTCGGACTAGGCATGGATACATTGGATAGTAGCTATTGGGAGATGAAGACGTTGTTTGATTTATTCTCTTCTGTTACGTCCACGTCCTCTACCTCTACCTCTACCTCTGGCGCAGATGGCAGCGATGAGAATGAGACTGAGGATAGTAGTGCCTATCCGATTCTCATCCACTGCACGCAAGGCAAAGATCGCACGGGTCTTATCATCCTTCTTTTGCTTCTGCTTGTGGCGGATGTGGTGCCGGAGGAGGTGATGAGGGAGGATTATCTCCGTTCTGAGGGTGAATTGGTCATTGAGATGGAGGAGCGCATGAAGGAGGTGAGGTTGTTGGGGTTGTCGGAGGATTATACCAAGTGTCCGCGGCACTTTGTGGAGACGATTCGGGGGCATTTGGAGGAGAGGTATGGTGGGGTACAGGGGTATTTGGGGACGGTTGGGGTGGGGAGGGAGCAGGTTGAGAGGATTAGGGAGGTGTTGTTGGCTTGATCTATTTATTTATTTTTATTTTTTACAATGTTTTCTTTGGTATCCTTATTTAAGGGGTGGATGTATAGGTAGATTTGATTTCTTTAGGTCTAGATGATGTCTTACTCGATGATATAATGTAATCATGTCTGCTTTATTATAACGTCTTTGCTGGTAATTATGGTTGTAGTTTGTATGTGTTACTGACTCTCAATGATCATACATTATCCAGTTATTAGGCACGTACTATACAGTCAACGTCATAGATCAATATGTGCAAAGAGGATCGCAGATCGTAAATCCAAACAAGAGGTCCCAAGAGACATCAACATCAGCCACACCAACAATATATCAATCAATTCAGCTCCATTATACAACCACTCCTATCCACGGGGTATATATCGTTAAATATCGTTCCAAAATAGTCAAACCATTTCTCACACCGAGCCAACTCAAAAGGGCCTAATCATATCCGCTGTCCCCGGTAGTAATTAGCATTTGGCCCTGCCGAGTCCGTCGTGACGGGCTCCTCATAATCGTATGTGCCATCGGGATAGGCCGCTGTCGTCTGTCCATGCCGGGACACCTTCTCGCCCTGCGGCACATGTTTGCGCGTGCGCACCGAGGGCAGCAGGTCGATCACGAATGAAAGCACGTAAAACGTGAAGATGAGCGCAATCACTGTCCTCCGTTAGTCAATCTATCCATATCTGCTGGAAATCATCTACAGATCACTCACCCCATTCCAGAACTGCCGCTGCGTTCCGGTAATGACCACCCTTGTTGCCGAGGACACCAAAAGCAATGGCCAGCGCGATTTCAATGATGACGAATGAGAGCTTAATAATGAAACTGGCCAGGAGCACTCGGTGCTGGGAGCGATAGAAGATTCCCAAACGCCAGTATTCGCAGCAAATGAGAATGGCGCTAATCAAGTATCCAACCCTGCAGATATGTCAGCCTCGAGGGGTTCTCTCCTCGAATGCGCAACGAGATACTAACAAGAACATGATCAAAAAGCCATCATGCATATTCGGATGACGAAGAGTATCAAAGATCGAAAGGAGGATCAATCCCAAGGCGCCCGCAATCGAGAAGCAAATGGACGCGATTGCGCAGGCCTTGTCGAATTTGCCCTTGTTCGGGACCAATTGACCCGCATGTCGCAACCAGCGTTCTGACAGGAAAGAGAGATCAAGAAAAACGACGGTGACGCAGCTGCCCGCAATGAACAGCGGCTTCAGACCCTGTGCTCCAACGTCGGAAATATAGCTAGAAATTCGCGAAAGGTGTACAATCAGCATTGCAGTCGCATACTAGATCCAAGGTCGCGTGACACCTACGCAATGGTCTGACCCGTCTCCATACTGGCATATATCGGCGATCCTTCTCTGGCCCAGGTGGCCAGCATCGCAATCAACATGGCTAGAAGGGACTTGTCAGTCTCTGTCGGAACAATTGACCCACAATTGTATAGGGGGGAGACGCTACCAATCCATGTGCACGCCGAGATGATCGGGAATATCCAAAATGATATAATCCACATTTTCGCTGAATGATTTATATATGGCCTCCCCTCTTCCAATGAAGTAATAAATGTCTCTGCGAGCAAGCGCAACAATCAGCGCACTTTAGCGACCGATGCTGCCCAAAAGAAGAGCTGCCGTGAAAAACTGACTCGAGGTAGTATAAGATGTCGCGATGGGCGATCGGGTGGAACGCGGGCGCCGGAAGGGGCGGAAGTGGCTTGTCGTCAATCAATGGATCCGAGGGTCAGCAGGAAGAGGGAGGTAGACGGCGTTTGACAGCGTTGGTGACACCTTGACCGACGACAAGAGGGCAAAATTGGCAGCGAGGGGAGGAAAGGAGAGGAGGAATAAAAGAGTGACTAAAGGGAAAAGAAGAGCAAAAAGACTGGGTCGGTGGAGAGACCGAGTCCGTCTTTAATTTAACACGCAACTGCCCAGATGGTGACGACGAAAAGGGCCCACCGGCCAGGAGAGTGGCATCACTGCTGAAAGAGTAGATCCCAAAGTCTATCCAATGGACTGCCGGCTGGATCGGAAGCTCTGCAAAGTAAATCCCAGAGTGGAAGGAAGCAAAGCAGAAGCTGGTATTGGCATTCTTTGCACAGCCAAATGTGCCCATGACCTCATCGACGTCATCGCTCCGCGGTTCCTCGCATTTCAGGCCCCAATTAATTAATACATCCATCTTGCTTAGTTACTTACTACTTCTTTTTAGCTCATCATCCCATCGTTTGCCCAGTTAGTAGTCTAGGCAGACACAATTCTGCTCGGATCGCCTTATACAGTTGATACAATTTTTATAGTCAGTCAGTCCGTTTAGGTTTCGGGAACCGCCACCAGCCACGGTGACTTGCATGAATGGTACTATCACGAGTTCTTACAACATACTTCACTGCCACCACGATCTACTACTTGGGGACCTCCCTATGCGTTACATTACTAACATTTACTAATATGATAATCTGGACAACAAGTCATCATTATCAATAGTATCATTTCAGGTAACCCGCTCTAGACGAACTCCATTACGTTTTATACGCGCAAGAAAATCCAACCATGGGAATCCACGCAAGAAATATTCAAGGCTAAATCAGCTGCGACATGAGCCGCCCATGATAGAAAAGAAAGCAACGTTGTGAAAGGGCACGATTCGGGGGTTTCAAGATCGACTGCTCCGGGGTCGACTGCCTCGCCCGATTGGCCCCCGTGTCGGCGTACTGCCGGCCACGCGGCGCTCAACCATGGCGCTGTTATCGGAACTATTTCCTTCCTCCTCTTCTTCCTCTGGACTGAGACGCCCCTCCATCGCAGCCCCCGGCATAGCAGTCACACCTCGCCTGTTGCTACGCGCAGAATCGTCAAAGACGCTGCGGTAGCCTGACATATATGGAGTTGGCTCCGGGCGTCGACGATCGGTCGGGTACGGCGGTTGTTCTCTTGGATACGGCGGAGGGTACGGAGGCGCCCACTGTGGATCATCGGGAAGGGAACGCACAGAGGGACTCTTCACGCCCACCGGTGTGCGAATCTGAGGGACGGAAGCCAGGCGGTCGAAGGCGTAAGCTGGCTGGAGCGGGGATCGAGGCGGTGCTTGGCTTGTAGGCGTGCGGGCAGATGGCGAACGTGCAGAAGCTGGGGACCCGCCAGAGGCCCCCGAGGTCCAGGCCCAGAACGCATAGGCAGCGTTGTTTTCGGCTAACGGTGAGGGCACGCCATGCTTGTTCGCTGTCGAGGCATTGGACCCCCTCCGTTGCGCTCCCCTTTTGCTGCTGGGGCTGTCCGGCGGCTTCGAGGATCGGCTGCCACCGGGGGAAACCTGGGGACTTGTATTCCGATAGTCGTGATCAGGGGTCCGGTTTGCCTGCATGCGCTTGCGCTCCAGCGCCTCCATTTCTCGACCCGAAAGTCGTACGTTCTTCTGACCCTGCTTTTGAGCGCGTCGAATCCGTTCCAAGGCTTGATCCACCAACCGTTCCTCCTTGTCCTTCATGGCTAGCTGAACTGCATACGCCACTGTGCTGTCCATGTCCTCACGCAGATCATAGTCCACCCCATCAATGGAATTCATCTCGTCCACATAATCATCGTAATCCATCTTCCGCCTGCGCAACCTAGATCCTCCACCCTCGTCCCGACCCGCCGACTGCCTCGCATACGCCGATCGAGCGTATGCATCCTCCTCCTCGCTGTCAACCTCCTCGATCCGTGCCGCACCGTCCACCCACGGAGCTGCACGTCTGTTTTCTCTCCCCACTCGTGCCCCCGGTGGTCTTCCCCATCGGGGCATACCGTAAGGAGTTCGCGGCCGACCACCTAGACCGCCTCCTCGGAAAAAGCATTCTCGATTGGTTTATCCATAAAAGCGGCGTGGCCGAAGACAGTCACGCCGGTGGCTCCGATCAGCCAGAGCACAGTGGAGATGGGCGAGGCCCAGAACCCCAGAGGCACCGCGACAATGAGCAGTCCGGTGTACAGCTGGGAAGTGTTGAACCGGGCGAAGCCCAGTTCCAGGTCATGACCCTGGAGCTTTCCGATGCCGTAGAGACCACCGGTGACCAGGATGATGACAAAGAGCAACAGGGGGTTGGTCAGCAAGCTGTAGATGCTGAGCATCACGAAGACGGCGGCATAGTTGCTAGAGAAGTAGGACAGATTGTAGTTCACACGGCTCTGGACCTCGCCAAAGTGGGCGGGCTTGGAGACACGCTTGATGTCCAGGAATTCGGAGATGGGACGCAGGTTGGCAAAGCGCGTGCCGAGGGATTGAGAGCGAACGCTGTTGAACCGTTCGCCGAAGCGCGAGGTAATCGCATCAATGGGGATCTGGAGAGGCATTTTTGGAGGTTCGGGTGAAGTTTTGAAAGATAAGGTAGGAGAAAGATAATTGAATGAGATGAAGTGGATCGGGAAAATAGTGATTGGTATGAGAAGACTGAAGACGGTAAGATGATGGAGATGAAGTGTAGTAAAAGCAGTAAAGAAAAGGGGGAAGGACTGAGAGAGAAGAGAGACCGGGGAATGTTTTTGTCGAGGAAGATTGGAAGCGGCTTAGCTGGCCCGAAAGCAAAACCAACGAGGCGTTTTGGCAGCCTGGAAGCACCGAACTAGTCTAGGCGTATTCCAGTACTGGTCTCGGTATTTTTCTCGTGGTTTTCCCCCCGGCGGTCCCAGGCGGGAAGCACAGACAAAGTAACCGAAGTAAGTACCCTCCAGGTACCGATTCGCCTTGTAACAGGCTTGAGAGGTACCGCCCAGCAACAAAGAAGGTTAATTGTGAAGACAAGTGGACTCGGGTGCTTCTTATAAGGTATCGGAGGAATGGAGGGCAAGGCAAATAAACAAGGCACGTTTGGATCCAACGCTTGAGTCACTGCTCCAGTCACTGCTCCGGTTTCATGGACCCTCGAATCCAATCAAGACACACAGTGGATGAGGCCCGCTAAGAATAGAAAGCAGGGCAGCAATGGGTGGAGAGAGTAGAGAGACAGACCCTTCGAAGCTGGATGCGGAAGAAGAGATCTAGACAGAGAGAGAGAGAGATAGAACGATCACTCTTGAGGGTTGACTACTCAAGAAGCCATCCCCATCACTTCCCCTCAATCATCTTCCACTGCTCTTCCAATTCCATGCCTGATATGCCCTATTTCAAGTGGTAATTCAAGGAAGAAGAGCACTCAGTAACTCACTCACTATCCTCTACACTACTGCCAGAGGGGACTTGTCTCGAATTTAAACCCCAGCTGTCCCAACCACCACCCCCTCTCTCTACTGCCAGCCAGCCTGTGAGTTGGAATAGCCACTTTTGCAAACATTAGGTATCAATCACATTTCCATCTACCTATCTCCTCTTTTCGATTTCTCCTCACCCGGCCTTGGATCCTTTATTGGACCACGTCGTGCAGCTGCAGACTCCACTGGACCCGTACCGTAATTCCGTTTCAGGCGTTCCATACCGATCTGGGCGGTGAACCCGGATTTGCCCATTCTAGGCCTAGCTCTCTCGTCATGTAAGCGTAACGCCATTCCTGCCTGATGACAGATCATTGCTTTGGCGGTATCGTCGCCTGAGGATTCCACCTATCTCGTTTTTGGAGGAAGAACAAGTTACAAAGTACTTCACCACTTGTTGAATCATGAACATGAGTTGCATGTAGTCTTTTGTTTGGCGCATCAATTGTTCTCCACTGCTCATTCTGTTTCATTCGTTCTCTTCTCATTCGCTTTGGGTCCAGCGGCTTGACCGCTCCCTCCTTCCACGATGAGGTCCATCGCACTTCGTCTGTTTGCGTTTGTAGCCCTGATTGTTCTGGCCGCAGCTTGGACTAAAGAAGGTCAGTTGCTGCTCTTTTTTCCCTTCTGTTACCCCGCAAACTTCTCTATTCCCATATGCTAATTCTCTGCGACTCTCCAGATTATGAAATCTTCCGTATCAATGACGAACTCGCCGCTGCAGAAGGTCCCAATGTGACATTCTACGGTACGTGTCCCCTGAGCAAACAAAATTCCCCTTCCACCTCCATAGTCCCCCGCCACTGACCATTTTCCAAACGGACAGATTTTCTCGGCGCCAAACCCAACGCCAACCAAGATGAATTGAGCAAGGCCTACCGTCAGAAGTCCCGACTTCTGCATCCTGATAAAGTCAAGCGGTCCTTCATCGCCAACAGCTCCAAGGACAAGTCTCGCTCCAAGTCCTCCGAGTCCGGTGTCCATGTCAACAATGGTCCTTCGAAGCGCGAAATCGCCGCGGCCGTGAAGGAGGCTCATGAGCGCTCCGCTCGCCTCAACACCGTCGCCAATATCCTCCGTGGCCCGGGTCGTGAGCGCTACGACCATTTCCTGAAGAATGGTTTCCCCAAGTGGAAGGGAACTGGTTACTACTATTCGCGATTTCGTCCTGGTCTGGGATCCGTGCTTATTGGCTTGTTCCTGGTCTTTGGTGGTGGTGCGCACTACGCTGCTTTGGTGCTGGGCTGGAAGCGCCAGCGGGAGTTCGTCGATCGTTACATCCGTCAAGCGAGGAGAGCTGCCTGGGGTGATGAATCTGGTGTCCGGGGTATCCCCGGTCTTGATGGTGCCTCAGCTCCTGCCCCAACTCCGGCACCGGCTCCGGAGCCCGAACAGAGTGCTATGCCTATGAACCGTCGCCAAAAACGCATGATGGACAGGGAGAACCGCAAGGAGGGCAAGAAAGGTGGCCGGGCGGCATCCCGGAACTCTGGAACGGCCACGCCCACTTCCGAGCCTCAGACGGAGCCCACCGGGGAGCGGAAGAAAGTGATTGCTGAGAATGGCAAGGTACTGATTGTCGACTCTCTTGGAAATGTATTCCTGGAGGAGGAAACAGAAGATGGCGAGCGTCAGGAATTCTTGCTCGACGTCGATGAGATTCAGCGTCCGACAATTCGTGACACGATGGTCTTCCGCTTGCCGGGCTGGGTTTACTCTAAGACGGTTGGCAGGTTGCTCGCTTCAAATGCCGTGGATAGCGGTGCTGAGTCAGAGGAGGAGCTTTCCGAAGTCGTGGAGGAGTCGACTGAAGGCACCGCCAGCTCTGCGAGACCTTCCAAGGCAAGGAGGCGGGGAAAGCGGTCTCAGAGATCGTAAAGAATCCGACATAGATAGCGAAACCCGCTTACTTGGTAAGCGGTATCTCCTGTGGTTCGATGCTTTTCCCCCCAAAAGAGCTTACGAACAATTCTTGCCATTGCATGTGTACAAATAATGTTTGGTGTCCAAAAAATATCTTTGAAGGCGAGAAGGCCGTGGAGACGTTTCATTGAACTCGTGTCTAAATACTTGAACATTTGCATAACACCGTAATCGATAAAAATCAAAAACATATCGGGAACATGACTCTTTGGATTTACCCCTAACCGCCAACGGACATCGTAACCAAGAAGCATCAGGTCAAGTTTGCGTCGTATCGTCATTGTCGTATCATGATCGTGTCGTGTCTATCTTTTCTGACTAATTCTCGCTGATATTCCCATTCATACATCAAAGTGCAGAAGCGCTGGAATACAGACCACAAAGCAATGCCTCAGTAGTTACATCAGCATTTTCGCAATGTTCATGAGGCCCTTGATATTGTCTGACATGCTGTTGCCACTGGGCTTCGATGAGTTCCCGCCAAAAAGCCCCTTTGGCAGTCGAATTCCGATCATGGCGAGCAATTTCTGCAGGACACCACTCGTGAGGAGCGGTATGACAACCAGCATGAGAACCTTCACCGGGTTCCGACGCGCATAGTCGTAAATGTCACGGAGCAAGCGTTTGATGGCGCGAACCACCTTCTGTACGAAGCCTGTTCGGGGCCGTGCGCGCCGCGATGAGGACGAAGAGAGCACGGACGGGCTGGTGCGTCCGACACGACTACCACCGCCGTTCAGACTGAAAATCGAGGGAGCAGAGTGACGAGGATGATGGGTTGAATAAGTGGAACGTCGTGAGGGGGAAGAACGTCGGCGGGAATGAGAGTGATGGGAAGACGAGGATGAAGATTTTCCATCAAACCAGCCCATCTTGATTGTGTTCCTGAATATGGGTGCTTGAGCGACTTATTGGCAGGGTCAGATTTGAAATTTCGGCCAATGCTAACACAGTACTTTCCCAAGCGAATTAGTTGATAAAGATGGCTGGAAGCACGAAAGTATGACCCCTCTGGATGTATTGTGCGCTGGTGAAGCCTGTAAAAAGCAATCGCGCTATTGCGGAGTCGTAGCGTGCTGCAAATGCACACAATTGAGGTCCAGGCGTTTTGGCCAGCTCCACAGCTAGGTTGCGGTGCGGATATTGTACAAGTCACAAGCTGGGATGGTTCACACTGCTGTCAATTGAATGTGACTGCAAATATGATCTATCATAGACAACTTTGAGTCTCCTAATAGGCGTGCAATTGAGAGGGTTAAAGTAGCATGGCGAGCCGTGTGAGGGAAGTTAAATGAAATGAAGGGGGGAGGGGATTAGGTGAGACTCCCCCGTCTGTGCAGGAGGCAAAGCTGAAAACCATCACTAGACACCGAACTGTGCCTACTGTTTAGTGTGTTCCTAGCAGTGGCTAGCATCTGCAGCGTACGTACAGCGCTCTCTACGAGTGGCTGGTGACAGTGGTTCCGGGCGTCCTAACTTTGGCGCCATCCCCATGATTGGTGCTGCCCTCAGGGGCTTCCCGTCTCTGCTGTTTAGTCAGAACCGAGTCGCTGGAAAAGGCCGAACCTTCGTTCCGTGCTTCCTGATGCCTGAGGCATAAATGCCTCGTCGACGTCATCTTCCCCCCGCCGAGTCATGACCTCTCGGGAAGAGTTGGACACAAATGAAGCTACACTCATCTGGCTCTTACCATCTGAGTTAGGAGCACGGCATATTTTCTAACATAGAGACATTTAGACATGCCTAGTAAGCGTGCACGAATGTGTTTCATGACTTTAACATATGAACTGACTGTGGATTAGAACAACGCGATTACTGTACGAAATGCCAACTTCTACATACTGTATAGAAAGTGTCCGAACTAATCAATGCCAAATGTAGACAAGGTACTGGGAGTATCCCCCAGAGCGACACAACAAGAGATTCGCAATGCATACAAAAGGTGAGTCAATGCCCATCATGCTGCGACCATGCTCTGTTCTGAACTATGTAGGGAATCTCTGAAGTCTCATCCAGACAGAGTCCCTGTCGACTCGCCAGAGAGGGCGGCTCGGACACGCAAGTTCCAGGAGATTAGCGATGCTTATTACACGTTGTCGGATGTATCACGCCGACGGGAGTATGATGCGATGAGGATGGCAGGTGGTGTTGAGGAGGAAGAGGAGGAAGTGCCCCGTGGAGGTGCAGGAGGATTTCCCTGGTCCGCTTTTGGCTTTGGCACTAGCACTGCTGATAGTGAGCAACGTGCAAATGAGCAATTCGGGTCGGTGTTTGAAGAAATGCTGCGTGAAGAGGGCCTTGCCAGCGAAGGCACAGATGCTGACGGTCAGACTCGTTCACATCCAACATCTCGGTTCTGGTCCGTTGTAGGTGGAATTAGTGGTGGTGCTCTCGGTTTCATCGTAGCTAATGCTCCTGGAGCATTGGCTGGCGCAGTCGCTGGCAATCGTCTTGGTGCAGTGCGAGATGCCAAAGGAAAGAGCGTTTACGATGTCTTCCTCCAGCTTCCTCAAACAGATCGAGCAAGGCTTTTGAGTGAATTAGCAGCCAAGGTCTTTCAGACGACCATGGGCCGTTGACGTTTCACGCGATGGAAAGGAGTTCGAGTTGGTCTGGCGTTGTTGTCTGCCTCATATACAAGAGTCTTATCGGCCTATAGCTAGTCTTAATGGAACTTGTATACACTATCAGTATCTGTACGCTCGGAACCAGAGATATATTGACTACAGATGAAAGAGGAACAAGCACAATGGCAACGGCAATATATGTACGGAGTAGTACTATTTACGCCTTTTCCTGCGATTTTCTCAGCAACCACCGTATGGCTTATCACACTTATCGATAAGCGAAGCAAGCCCCACGTGGATCATCCGTATGGAGAAATTGGAGATTGACCGCCTTGGGCCTGGCCTTGGTGCCTCACTGCCTAGCTGTCTGGAAGCCGCCCGATACGGTTAAGCTGTAAGAATGTTTGTCTGGAACCCCCGCTTGTCCCTCCAGCTCACCGCATGCGGCTGTCACAACGTCCGCCCCTGAAAAGATACATAGTCCAATTGCCCCTCAGTCAATTGCGCCTTTGGCTTCAGAGTCTCTCTCACTTAACCTAGTTCCTCAACTATCTTTCAAATCTATATCCATTATGGCCACTGAAGCAGCCGGAGTTTATCCTGCCCTGCAGGACCGCCCCCTCAAGGGCACAATCTGTCTCTTTGATGTCGACAAGACGTTAACGCCTGCCCGAGCTGTAAGTTCGCAAGAATGAAATGATCAACTGTCTATTCGTTTAGTATTTTGAAAGACTAATCTGTTTCTTTTCTACACCGATTATAGAATGTCACCCCGGAGATGCTCACGCTTCTCTCTCAGCTGCGTCACAAGTGCGCGATCGGATTCGTTAGTTGTCTTCATTCCTCTTAGGCTCAGCGCGCAGTCTCACATTGTCAGGTTGGTGGCTCGAATCTTCCCAAGCAGCAAGAACAGCTCGGTAGAAACACCACGGACGTCACAACCCTATTCGATTTCTGCTTCGCCGAGAACGGTTTGACCGCTTTCCGCCTGGGCAAGCCTCTTCAAAGCAACAGCTTCATCCAATGGCTGGGAGAGGAAAAATATCAGAAGTTGGTCAACTTTCTGCTCAAGTACATCGCCAACGTGGAGATTCCTAAGAAGCGCGGCACCTTCGTCGAATTCCGCAATGGCATGATCAACGTCAGCCCGATTGGCAGAAATGCTAGCACCGAGGAACGGAAGGAGTTTGAAGCGTATGTATACGAGTGGTAGCTCGGTGCTCACCATATACAGGACCTCTTGACTGATTTTATGAGCAGGTATGACAAGATTCACAACATCCGCCGCGACCTTGTAGATGCGCTCAAGAAGGAGTTCCCTGACTATGGTTTGAGGTATGTGATAGGATCACCAGGCCTTCAGTGACTGCGTATGGTCATTACAGTTATTAACAGTTCTGAACAGCTACTCTATTGGTGGTGAAATCTCGTTTGACGTTTTCCCGACCGGCTGGGACAAGACTTACTGCCTACAACACGTCGAAGCCGAGAAAGACATTACGGGTATCGATTATAAGACGATCCACTTCTTCGGTGACAAGACATTCCCTGGTGGTAACGACTACGAGATCTACAGTGACCCTAGGACGATCGGTCACTCCGTTGAGGACCCTGATGACACCATGAGACAGTTGAGGGAGCTCTTCCAGCTCTAGGGGATGATTTGGAAGACACGAGGGCCATAATCACATTCAGGGTCCGGAACGGTCATATCAGCTAAATATTATCTACTAGCCAACAGGATTTGGCGTTCTCTATGAATAGGACAGCGATAAACGTCTTGCATATTGCTATTGTGCCTTTACCTTGGTCGATCATTTCCGTCATCTGGTCCATTCAACTCATAGCACTTCCTTGGTTACGAAAACAGTAGGCGCTTTACCTGAAAGAAAAACCACTATGCTCAAAAGCACAAGATGAGGAAGTGACAGTGTAGGTCCGCGAGTTCCTGACACGGAGTCCAGCTACTAATGCCGCATGCGGAACCTAAACTGTAGATCCTGATCCCTCAATTAGATGTTGTAAGCAGGTCCTTGGGAACGAAAGGACTAATCTGTAGAGCAGGGATTAGAATAGAATAGAGAAAATTATATCATGAAGTAAGACCTAACGCCAGTTCTAACTGGTTTGTACAGCAACAAGAGAAACAGAAATACGGTCCATGGTATTCTATCATAGGTGAATAATGATAACCCATCTCACTTGCGGAAACGCTGTAATTCTAGCAACAGGACTAGTCCAGAGCAGAGACCCGACACTGACAGTTAGGAAGCATGTGGTGCCCGAGATCATGGTGCAAACATGTATGAGACCCAAACATGTTCATAAGTAGATGAAACTCAAACTATATGAACGAATCTTCTAATTTATACGTCACTGCAGGGCATGTTTCCATGGCCTCTGCGTTCATGGTTGACTGACTAAGCCAAGCATTAGAACGGAAAGATTCCGGACTTAATATAACCCAGCCCTATCAGCACGTGAGGTCTGCTTATCTGATCGCCGTATCGGAGCAACAGTGAGAGAGTATTACTCGACTCAACACTTATTTGGTGGCAAGCTGAGGCGTCAGAGACAAGAGGGGGCGGCATGACTGTACTGAATGCAGAAGTTTTTTATCCTGGTATGAATCCTCGACATTTTAGGTGCTATATCTTGTTATTCCCTACTAACCTTCACACCTCAGGCAATGTCCCGGAATCGTTGGCCACTGCCTTCGTCAGGCCCGAGCAGCCAGTGACCCATGAGCATCCAAGTAAACGTCGCAAGCTGGCTTCGGCAACTCGGAGTCTAAGACAGCTCAATGGTTTATCGGACTCACGAGTACCAATAGGTTATATACCACTGGCGCGTTTCAACCTGCGCTTGGTATGTATCCTCCCTGTGTGACAGGAGCCGGACTCTCCCGGGTCTCTTTAGACCAACTTTGCTGATTCTCGATAGAACTTTGACTCTGTAACTCATGATCGAGATGACAAGGACGGTGCTACCGAGCTGCTGGATACTGTACCTGTCATCCTCGATGTAAATTGGGTTGCTCCAACCCAGTCTGCTACTGTTCAGAATGAAGGGCTGCATAGCTGTCTCAGCCTGGCACTAGTGTCGGCTTTTAGGCGTGAAACAGTTTTCACTATTGAAAGATCTGATCCGGAGCTCGTTCGATTGGGTAATCATCTGTCTCTCGCCTCAAGCCTTGCTTGCGCCGATCACTTTCAGAAGAATGTGCCTTCAATATGTTATCAATCTACTCTTCACCGTCTGTCTGATAGGAAGACGTTCAGCTTGGAGACGTTCATCATGTGGAGAGATTCCCTTGATGTCCCAGACATCAACAAGATGCTGGCTGGTCCGGCAAAAGTCTTCTCGAGGTACATCTTGCGGGATGATGATGACGATGACACAATATTCGAAAATCCTCGGCAAAAGCACCATAGGGATATGGGTGCAACAGGTTGGTCCCCACGTGAATTCTATGACAATGTACATGTTCCACCAGACAACCCTGCTTCATCTGCAGATATAAAGTGTGACATGTTGGAGTGTCAGCTTTTCCCCTTTCAAAGAAGGGCAGTCAGGTGGTTGTTGCAAAGGGAAGGCGTGGAACTCCAACCAGACGGGAGAATTGCTCCTTTAAATCGGGAGCCTGCAAGTGACCTGCCAGTATCCTTCACTAGGTTTACTGATGCGAATGGTAAAGAGTGTTTCGCCAGTCAGTTATTTATGGTCGTTACTTCCAATATCACAAGCTGGTATGATGCCGAGAACGTCCTCAACGGGGGCGTACTAGCCGAGGAGATGGGCTTGGGTAAGACGGTCGAAATGATCACCTTGATTTGCCTCCATCGACGCTTCACGTTCTCGGAGGATACAGGCCAGCATGGACGCGTCGACGGCTTGAAGCCATCACGAGCGACTTTGATCATAACGCCCCCGGCGATCCTTGAGCAGTGGCGGCAAGAGATTGAATTGCATGCTCCAGGGCTGAGTGTATATCACTATGAAGGGATCCAGCGTCATCAGAAACTAGCAGATAATGAACTGGTCGAGCTGATATCGGATCATGATGTTGTGCTGACTACCTACAACGTTCTTGCTCGGGAGGTCCACTATTCTGGTGATGCTCCAAAGCGAAACCTGCGCCATGAGAAGCGTTTTGAGGCAAGAAAAACGCCGCTTGTTCAGATATCCTGGTGGCGGGTCTGCCTAGATGAAGCACAGATGATTGAGAGCGGTGTCAGCAATGCAGCGAGAGTTGCTCGTCTGATTCCACGTCAACTGGCTTGGGCGGTAACTGGAACGCCTCTTCGTAAAGATATTGCAGATCTTCTGGGGTTGCTGCTCTTTCTTCATTACGAACCCTATTGTGGCTTCATCTGGAATAGGCTATGCGTGTCTTTCCGATCTATCTTAGCACACATAGTTCACACAATTGCCCTTCGTCATAGCAAAGATCATGTTCGCAATGAGCTTCGTTTGCCACCACAGAAGAGGGTCGTTATAACAGTCCCTTTCACTGCAGTGGAAGAGCAACATTATGGCCAGCTGTACGAGCAGATGTGTGAAGATTGTGGCCTTGATTTATCAGGCGCACCGACAACTGATGAATGGAACCCTAATGACCCGTCAGTGGTGGAAAAGATGCGAAGTTGGCTTGTCAGGCTCCGTCAAACCTGCCTTCATCCTGCAGGCACAGGTCGCCGGACTTTGGGCGTTGGATATAACGGTCCCTTACGGTCGGTGAATGAGGTTCTCGAGGTTATGATCGACCAGAATGACGTGCTCATACATGCAGAGGAGCGCACTTTGCTCCTATCTCAGCTTCGGCGGGGGCAGTTGCTGGAGAACGCAATGCGCAAGCATGAAGCACTTCAACTTTGGAAGGAGTGCTTGGAACGAGCAAGTGCAATCGTTAAAGAATGCCGGGACCGATTGCAAACGGAACGGATGAAGAGTCGAGTCACCTCCGCGGACGATAACCAAGATTCTGTGTCAGTAGACTCATTAAGTGATAACGAGGCGGAAGAAACAGAAAAGAACACCCGCATTGGTACATATCGTCAGAGACTGCGCTCAGCTCTCGAGGTCCAGCACATCTGTGTGTTCTTTATGGGTAACGCGTATTACCAGATCAAGTCGGATCCGAAGCTCACGGAACATGATTCTGAACAATTCAAACTCCTCGAGAAACAGGAAGAGGAGGCGTATACCACAGCTAAATCCATCCGGAAGGAGATGCTGGTTGATATTTCCCGAAAGGTCGGCCATTACATGAAAATGATAAGGGAGAAGTCGCACAAGAAGGAATTTGTGAGCATTCCCAAGATGATGCCTCAGGTATATAGCACAGGGCTAGAAGGTCGGCGCGTGATCGAGCGATTCGAAGACTTCTGTGAAGCCATGAATCAGCATGCTGCACAGTACGATAACTGGCGACAAACCATGATAAAGTTCCTCTCCCAGTCACTCATCGATCAAGAGGACGAGTCGGAGCTAGAAGGTGACGAGTATGAAAAATCCACTAAGCACCAGGATGAAATGTACGTTTATATGGAAGCCTTGCGCGCAATGTTCGCCGACCGTCATGATTGCTTAACTGGACAAAAGAACGTTCTCATTGCCCATGAAGTTAAGCAAGGAATTATCCAAGCACAAAAGGGTGAAGGGCCTTCTCCAACCCTATTCCTGGAAGTGATGAACCTACGCAGTAATCTGAAGCCTGATCCGCAACTCGGATCCCTTCGAGGCATTATCAGCGAGCTTCGCAGCCTGACCACCGCGCTTGAATGGCAAGCGAATGAAGGAAGTTCTCGAGCGCGTGCAGAGCTTGAGAATGTCAGTCTCGTGTTAAGACATGCAAGCCAACTGGCAGCTGAACAGTCTAAGGCTGCTTCCAGCTTAGAGAGGGAGGTTGAGATGTTTCGAGATACGATGAACAATCGGCTTGAATATTATCGTCAACTGCAGCAGATATCTGACACTGTTGCCCCATATGATGAAAACAGTGTTGGTAAGCCATTGGATGTGACACTCTTCACTTCGAAGCTCAAAAAAGAGAGTGAAATTGACGAGAAAATCTCTTCTTTGCGAGCGAAACGTCGGTACCTAATCCACCTGCGAGATGAGTCTGGCTCAGACGAGACATCAAGGATATGTGTCATCTGCCAGTCTGGGTTCGAAGTCGGTCAGTATCAGCAGTACAAATCCAAGTCAGTGCCTTTATGTAGCGGTGGTGCTAACCTAATGCAGGTGTTCTGACGGTTTGCGGTCATAAATATTGCAAGGACTGCTTGCGAATGTGGTGGCATCAGCATCGAACTTGTCCCACGTGCAAAAAACGCTTGAAAGCAAACGACTTCCATCAGATCACGTATAAGCCACAAGAGTTTGTCGTGCAGGAGGAGAAGGCGCCAACTAAACTAGAGTTCGAACGTCCTTCAAAAAACTCTATATATGCCGATATCAGCTCGAGCACGTTGAAAGAAATCAAGAACATTGACCTGGATAGCTCCTATGGCACAAAGATCGATACTTTGGCACGGCATATCTTATGGCTTCGGGAGCATGATCCCGGGGCCAAGTCGGTTGTATTTTCTCAATACAAAAACTTTCTTGAGATCCTCGCCAATGCGCTTTCCCGGTTCAAGATTGGTTTCAGCAGCGTTGACGCCAAGGATGGCATCCAAACCTTTAAAAGTGACCCTGCAGTAAGTATAATATCTTGCCAATCTGGCTCAGGAAGCAGCGTCTAACTTTTCATCGTTACTAAGGTTGAATGCTTCCTCTTACACGCCAAGGCACACTCCTCCGGTCTCAATTTAGTGAACGCCACCCATGTCTTCCTTTGTGAGCCTCTGATCAACACCGCAATTGAGCTTCAGGCTATCGCTCGTGTACACCGCATTGGCCAACATCGGCCAACCACTGTTTGGATGTATTTGGTGTCCGACACTGTCGAGCAGTCGATCTATGACCTCTCGGTATCGCGTCGCTTAGCCCACATAATGCAGAAGGAGAAAAAAAAGGAAAAACAGCTCACTAGTACCTCGGATAATGGAACATCGATACCCAAACTCACTGAAACTGCCATTGATTCGGCTAACTCTCTAGAAATGCAAGATGCAGCACTGTCCAAGTTAATGGCAGGCGGGGCATCAGGAGGTGAAATGGTGAAGAAGGATGATCTATGGCAGTGTCTTTTTGGTAATTCGAGCCAGAACAAACCCATGAATGCCCATCTGGCCGACGCCGGAGGTGAAGTTGCAAGGTTCTTGAGGGGTGAGGCAGCTGAACAGAGAAGCGTGGCTACTGCCCACGCTTGACCTTCAGCGAAAGATGACGACTGTATTACACGAATCACATAGTGTGGCTCATGCCATTCAACTTTGCTTATCCACCTCTATACTATCAAATGTAATGTTTAGCTTACCTTCGTCATTACATCCTCCGATAAAGTTTATTTAGATGCGCTCCACATTAGGCAATGTTCCGAGACACCTTAGGCATAAATACCATCATACAACTCCGTTACACACGGCGGTACCTGAGCCCCAGATGATGACTAATGTGGATACTGTCTTCCCAATCGGGATGTTATCGTGGCCTCGGGTTGGCGGGGGTGACGTTGGATCGCCTGCCTTGAGCTCAGACTCAAGAACCTCTTTGACTTATTACACCCTCCCCCCCCGCCTATCATACCCCTGAGGAAGCTTTATAGAGTTACTGCAGAACCAAAAATACATCAATGTGGTAATCTTTCTCTTCTTTAGACATAACCTCAATTTCTATGGCTACAGACACTACGCCAGCAAGCTCCGAAGCTCGCGAGTTGAGCTTGATATCCAAGGTTGAGCTTCGGATTGCGCTGGCGGATACCGATGCCAAACTGGAAACCCTGCTAAATACATACCTACCTCCCCTCTTATTGAAGCTGGGATCTGAAAGTCTTGCTGTTCGCAATAAAGTGATTGCAGTTTGCCAGCATGTCAACACTAGAGTCCAGGCCCCGTCTATCAAACTGCCGGTCACGGCTTTGCTGAAGCAGTTCAAAGAGCAAAAGTCCCAGCTCATCCGGCATTTCGACTTGATTTACCTTCAACAAGGTATTGACCGCCTGGGCTCAGATGCTAGAGTCGAAATCCTGCTTCCCTTGCTTCAGGGAATTTCTGAGATCGGGACATCTGTCAACCAAGCCGCCGTGGTATTTAACCTTGTCCTGCGGCTTCTGCCCTTGCTTAAGCTACCACCAAAGGGCAGCGATGATGATATACAGCTCAAGACTCGACTAGGTCTGTCCGGCCAAGATACGCAATTTCTATCGAAATGGTTTGAGAAATTGCTGCTCCTTGCCCCCGCAGATAAGAGCTCGCCCACTTGTCCCGGGTTGTCTCCTGCAGATTATACATTTCTGAACAAGGACGCTTCGATATCAGAAACATGGAATCCTTCTGCAGAAGGTGGTCTGAATCTGACAGAAACCAAAGTCAATGCTCTAAGATTCTTGGCTAGTGGAGCTTTCAGCGACACAGAGCGATTCTTACCTGCTCTCATAGCGTCTGCAGATGCAAACTCCCGTCTCTCCGATCTTGGCGAAGAAACTCTTAAAAGATTCATTCCGGACATGGAGGCGGCAGAGGTCGTGCAACAACTTTACGGCTTGTATTTTGGAGCCGGGACGCCTGATGGCGCACCTCCGGCGCGACCTGCTTTGCAGACCAGAATCCTGATTTTCCTTGGAAAATCGATTAGAGCGACAAAGGATAGAGTGAGTGTTATGCGGGTGATTGAAGAAGGCCTTCTATCAGATGCTGCAAGGTCATCACAAGGACTGTTGGCCTCGAAGTTGAGAACACAAATATTCAACTTCACTACGTGGGTTGTTAAAATGGGTTCTCCATCTGACCTGGATGAAGTGGCACCCAAGCTCATAGCAGGCTTGAGAGATTTTATACAGTCTCAAGGATGGCCGAGTCCAGCGGCCAGCGGGCAAAGACTTCCAAGTACAGATCTGAGTCTACGGGGTCTTGCGTACGAAAGCATCGGTATTTTGGTTCCCAAAACCAATTTTGATTTGTACAATGGGCAGGAAGGTCTCTCTGGCTTTGATCTCATTCAATGGCTGTTTGCTTCCTTGAGCTCCGACGATTCCAGCTCCCAGATATTTGTGAGCATTGAACAAGCCTTGGGAAGCATACTCAACTCTTCAATAGATAGCTGGGACAGTGACTTCCAAGACCAACTGCGGTCTTTTCTGATTCGGCAGATGAATAACTACCCTGGAGGAGAAGATCCAGCTAGTGGGTTCGCTGTCGTTCGCGGTCCTCAGTACGCTGCTGTACGTTTTGCTAACAGATTCTTGCCATACCACGATGTTGTCGCCCGCTGGATAGATCTCATGGCGATCGCGCGCGGGTCAGAAAACAAACAGGAAGTTATGGAGGAAGGCAAGAAAGGTCTACATCCATTCTGGCACCGACTTTTGAGTCCTTCAAACGATAGCCACTCGGCCATAGCCAGAAAAGATTCTATGTGGTATGACTTTCCAAAGTTTTCGGAACTTACTCGCTTCATACTTGGATCGGCAGCCTCAAATGGAGTATCTGGTTTTTCTGCATCAGAAATTGTATCGGGTCCCTATAAGAACGCGTTTGCATCCATCATAGCGTTCATCAGGAACATACTGCTCTGGGAGGCACTCTCTGCTTCTAATACCACCATAGAGGTCGACCAAGACTGGGACACTAAACTTGACGTGATGCTTACATCCGACGAACACGCAAGGTCCTCTCTTAGTCATTATCTTCGGGCTATCAACAAAGAAGAGGTTGTCCTGTTTTTGAACAGCGCTTTGGCCGGCCTTACCCGCGAGAGCCGGGAGGGACTGCAGCAATGCGGAAAGCATTTTGTCAGTATATGCTCTTTAGCCTCGAACGACATAGTGGAGGCGGTGGTCCCGCAGACACTAGTGCTGCGAACCCCATTGAAGAGCAACGACCAAGACATCCAGGCCATGGCTGCCCGCGCAATTGGGATCCTAGCCTCTCATCCTGCCCTTCCTGATAATGACCTCATGTCACTGGTTGTGGAGTGTACAGAGTGTATAACGCCATGGAAAACTGCAGTTGGCGAGGGTGCACTTAGGGTTCGAGGAGCAGTGTTAGCACTATCATATATGCTGAGCAGACTTGCATTCCGTAACATGATAGCCAAGGTGCCAAACGTCCATGTGGATCATTTCGTTCATACGATCCGTGACATGATCGAAAACGCGCGCGACTCACTTCTTCGACGTTCCGCCCAGCTAGCAATTGGACAACTCAGTCTCTCCAAAATTCTGTCTCCTTCTATTCTTTCTGATATGGAATGGAAAGCTATCAGAGACGTTCTCGTACGAGATGCGAAGGCCGAAAGCGAAGTGGCCATAATGGCACTGGGGCTCCTCTCTCTGATCTTTCCGAAGGAGGACCCTGGTGATTCACATTTCAGTACCCTAACGGAAGCCCTCTATGGCCTACATGAAATCCGCAGCCCTGAGATACATTTCACAGTCGGTGAAGCGCTAAGCAATGCTGCGGCTGGTTGGAACTCCAAATCATTGGTTCTGGAATTCGATGTAGACTCAGAGTCGCCAGACTCATATGTGCCGGAACAAGTGCTTGCGGATGTGGCTGACACAATTATTGCCAAATGTGGCGCACCGAAACCGTCGCTTAAAAGGGCATCTGCTATTTGGTTATTGAGTCTGGTCAAAAACTGCGGTCATCTATCCCTCATGCAAGATCGTCTGCGTCAATGCCAAAGCTCATTTAGCAGCCTGCTCGTTGACCGAGACGAGGTGGTACAGGAAACTGGTGCACAGGGGTTAAGCCTCGTTTATGGCATGGGCGACCAAAGCCTGAAAGACGATTTAGTGCGTGACCTGGTCAACTCCTTCACCGAGAACAATTCAACCCTCGCGGGTGGCAGGGTCAGCCAAAATACAGAGCTGTTCGAACCCGGGGCTCTCCCTACTGGTGGTGGTTCCTCGGTCAATACCTACAAAGACATCATGAACCTCGCATCCGAAGCCGGTGACCCAACCCTTGTATATCGCTTCATGTCCTTAGCTTCGAATAATGCCCTCTGGTCGAGTCGTGCGGCCTTCAGCAAAATGGGCATCAGCAGTATCTTTTCTGACTCGAGCGTCAACGGCTACCTGGCGAAGAACCCTAAGATTTATCCTAAGCTATTTCGCTACCGGTTCGACCCTAATCCCAATGTTCAGCGGTCCATGAATACCATCTGGAAGGCCCTGGTCAAGGATCCGATGGAAGTTATTGAGACCCATTTTGATGAGATCATGAATGATCTGTTGAGGAGCCTCTTGGCGGGTCGGGAATGGAGGGTTCGGCAGGCAAGTTGTACTGCAATCGCCGATCTAATCCAGGGTCGTCAGCCCGAAAAGTACGCGCAGTACATGGATGAAATCTTTACCAAGGCCTTCAAGCTTTTAGATGATATTAAAGAGACCGTTCGAGCTTCAGCATTGAAGCTTTGCCAGACGATTACCAATGCGATTATCCGCACACTGGAGACAAGCGACACTGATACCAAGCGAGCTGAAACCATGCTACGAAGCGCTATCCCATTCCTATTGAGTGATAAGGGCATGGAATCCGGTGTTGAGGAGGTCCAAGGATTTGCCATCGGAGCCCTGATTCAAATGATCCGAAAAAGCCCAGGCGGACCATTGCGGCCGTTCATACCCCACATGATGGAACAGTTTCTGAATTCTTTGAGTTCATTGGAGCCTCAAGCAGTCAACTACGTTCATCTAAACGCCGATAAGTATGGTCTGACAGGCCAAGATATCGACAAGATGAGATTGTCCAGCATTCGAACATCTCCCATGATGGAAGTGATTGAAAGGTACCTCATAGACATGCTGGATGAAGAGAGTATGAAAGAGTTTGCCACGAGGCTTGAAGGTGTGTTGCGCTCGGCCGTTGGGCTTCCATCTAAGGTTGGCTGTAGCCGGGTTTTGGTCCTTTTAAGCATGCGGTCCATGCTCTTCCGCCCCTATGCAGATCGTTTCATACAGCTCCTCGGCAAATTCGTGGTGGATCGCAATGACACCGTCAGTGCATCCTACTGTACATCTATTGGCTATCTCCTGCGTCTCGCCTCGGATAATCGAGTGCTAAAGACAATCGAACATGCCAAAGAACTATACATGACCGCCGAAGACTCTAATCAGCGGGTCATTTCAGCCGAGATTTTACAAGCTGCTTCGAAGTTGTCTAATGACCGGTTTATGGCCTTCGCTACGGCTGCACTACCATTCATATTTGTGTCCAAATGTGACTTGGATGAGCACGTCAGAGAGGTGTTCGAGAAGACGTGGCAGGATAATGTCGGAGGCAACCGCACGGTGTCTCTCTACATCAAGGAAATTACCGACTTGGTGTCCAGCAATTTAGAATCGGCCCGGTGGGCCATTAAGCATACGGCAGCTTTGGGGCTTGCAAAGGCTATCATGTCGCTGGACTCGGAAATTGATCTCTCGACAAGCGAGTATGTTTGGCCTGTGCTGGAGAGAGCTGTGGCCGGGAAAACGTGGGAGGGCAAAGAAGTTGTGTTAGAAGCGTTTGTGAAGTTCTCGGGCCAGGCGAAGAAATTATGGCAAGAGAAGCCAACGCTTGGAGAAACAATGAAGGTAGGCCTTTTCCTCCGAAACATTTGAATCTTCGATGGGCCGCTCTCTGACTGCCGGTGAAATTGTTCCCTTCTAGACTATCACTATCAGAGAAGCGAAGCGGAATAACCCTGCATATCGCCCCCATGCGCTTACTGCTCTTGGCGGAGTGGCTCAAGCACGCAAAGACTTGGATCTGATGTCAGACGCTATTGCCATTGTCACCCACGTGCTGGATGATGTTGAAGATCAAGGAGATCCAATGGATGTGGATTCAGGCAAGGATCAAAAGCCGAAGTATGTTCCCTGTCTGTATCCCGTATGCTCTCAGTCCACGCGTTTCCTTTCTACTCATCCCTCTGTTCTCGGGGTTACTTTTGATTCGTTTTGATATGTTGGCGGAAATAAATCCGAGAGATACTCCCGTGTGACTCGGCGAGGATTCACGGCAGTTGCTGATTACCTCTGCAGACAAACCCTGGACGACACGTTGGCGGCTTGCGTGGTATGTATCTTACAATGCCTCAGTTTTGCATCGCATACTTCAGCAAAGAGTGGGTTCCCCTGCAGTTGGCATCTCCACCCAATCATCAATATGCTAACGGAAATCAAGCCCTCCACGGACATCTGGATGAGTCGAGACCGGTGTTGCACAGAATCCTAGTGGGCCATGGGGGCAGAAACGTGCAGGTTACATTGTACCGGGAGCTGCGCGCAGTCTTTGGCCAAATTGGGGCGTGGGCATCGGACCGGAGTGGCGAACCCGATCGCCGTGGGCCCCAGGAGTCCTTGGCGGCGCTAACAGTAGAGATCTTCGCTCATGAGATAGACCTCTCCGTTGAAGCCGTTCGAGCTGAACGCGCCCGAGCGGCTGTCGCATACTTTGAGCTCTGCAAGCAGACGGAACTCCCGATCGATCAGGCCATCCAGAAACTGGTGAAAAGCTGGCGGGAAGAGGAAAGATCGGGACCAGTGCGACAGATCTTGGATCGGGCACTCGTCCATCTGCAATGATTCCTGTGACATGGGTACGTATGCGGGGGAAAGAATGTCTCAGAGTCGGAAGATTGATCATGGGACTTTCTAGTACTGTATGTGTATCATCCACCTTAGTCCGTACCTCTACTGGGTATTGTCAGGAACCCGAGCCACTCCTGAATGTGCCCGTCCCAAACTGGAGGCATGCACAGGAAAGGGGCGGGGAGCGGTTGTAAGGGTGTCGTTTGGGCAGAAGCGCCGGAGGACTTACAATAAATCAGCTAGATAGATATCTAGATTATAGCCAAGGTGCATAATACCCAACCTTAACTTGCCTCTGTAGTGTAATGCAGACCTGCGCCTAACCAATCATCCTTCGTCCAAGCCACCACTGACCGGAGAATGGGATGTCCGTCCCATGGACAAATCTGAGGAACTGAATGGAAGGAGTAAGTACGAGAGAGGAAGCGGTGACGGGGGATCTTGTTTGCTTTCAATTCGCAGCGACTGAGCGTGGTTGCGGGCAAGCCCGAGGAATCTAGATTGGCCCAGGCGCGTCTAGCAGAGCAAGGCTAGACTCACCTGGGTTAGCACCGGCTATTGGTACAGACGCAGCTTGGTAATTCATGGTAATATCTGCTGTATGTAGACCGAACATACGCCGGTTGTTACGTGGCCCGTACGCCTTCTCATCGCGTAATGTAAGTTACTAAGAAGTGTCCATCCATCCATCCGACGGACCAGGACCAAGCCAGGGGGGACTATCTACAAAGTAGTTAGTAGTAAGTACATACTACTAACTACTGACTCCCCCGCCATTAAGGTTGGCAAGGTTGGGTGGGTGCGCTTTCAGCTCTTCCCACTTTTCTCAACTGCCACTATTTGAATATAGATAGTTAGATACATCCATTTGTCTGGCTAGCATCCTTCTGGCAGCCACCCAGCGTGGCTCGGCCCCGAAAAAATATGACGTGAACCTACCAAGGATTGGGTTAGATGCTCCAATTCCAGTCCGGAGCTTGCACCCATCGTGGCTTCGCGAGTCTCAAAGTGGATGCATCGTCCGATACCGACCCAAACCTGACCAGATGAGACAGAGCCATCATGACTCGTTCACGGTCCCCCGTATACTATCGGCGTGGCCGAACTCACCTGACGCCTTTCCCCTCCCCCAAAATCCAGCCTGAACCGTGGGCCCTGGTCTATATTCAGGTCGCGACTATAGCCTGCCAGTGCTCACGGAGGGAACATATCGATCAATCAATTAATCAATCAATCAATCGTAAACAGAAGACAAGCTGCGAGACATGTGTCTCATGAAGTAGATCATGGTTAGTACTACTCCACTTGAAAAGTTCCTGGACCTAATTGGATGCCAGGAAGGAGATGTTGGACCCCAAGGTTGAGGAAGGAAAAGCATCGTCCCATCAGCATCCTTGGTAGCAACTTTGCTCTGGCTAGCATTACTGGTCTGTTCCTTCTTCTCTCGGCCCCGGCGGGCTTTATTTCAAATCTTCTTTCTTTTTACCCTCGCTGCCACATGGTTGGCATCTGCAATCCATGGTCTAGGATAGTCGAGTACTATTTCCTTAGTACCTAGTAGATTCTGTATCCTAGGGCCTTCATTGGAACCAAGTCTCTTCGCCTAAGATACGGGCCTAACCACATCCATCCCGGGGGGTTGTTTCCCCTCTCCCTTTTACCTCAGTTCGCCCTTGATCACCCACAGACAAACACGCCATTCGCGTCAAGGTGGCAGTTGGGCTGCTGCCTCTCCATTCGCCTGTTCGCAGTTCGCCTTTCACCCTGTCTAATCCCATCGGAACCGCCACTGTGGACAGGGCTGGCTGATGATCTTTGAGAACGCCTCTTTTATTCCATTTTATTTTTATTTTTATTTTCCATGGCGTTTCTGCATCAGCTCCGTCTTGTACCTGATCCTATCTTTCCCTTTCTCTCACCCTCCTCACGAACTACTACTTTTCTGGACAGCTCTGCAGACTCCAGACTCCAGACTCCAGATTCCCACTCCTATCTTTCGTTCCCGTTTTTTTTCCCCTTCTCTTCTTCCATTTAGACTTTTTTCTTTTTCTACCTACTTTTTTTTTTTTTCCATTTTTTCCCAATTGTTTTTTTCAGCCTCCATTATTCGCTCCACCCTATAGATAATCCCTTTTAAGGATGCATAAACGACACTACTTCCGATTTCGTTTATCTTCATCCGTGGCCCCCAGCCCATTTGCCTCTTAACTTACCGAACATGGTTGTTTCTTTTCATCTATAGTCACCCGACTGGCATCCTCACTCCACTTTATTTTCAATCTCTTTTTCTTATACTTTCTTCTTCCTTTTGATGCACTCAGTTGCTCTTTCTTCTTTCACAATCTCCCATAGACTCCACACGTTATATAGTCTAGGAAGCCTATAGAGTATGGGTGCCTACGCTCCCGTCACCATCCAGACATCTCTTGTTGATGCGTCATTCCCAGCGTTAGCCCTAAAAGCGACTTCTTCCATGGCAGCCGTCAGTATATCGATGACAACCCGTTCTGGTCGGTCTTCCAGGAAGCAGCCTCTAAGATTGCCTATCATTGCCCCCAAGAGTTGTCTGGTGAGCCCCAGCGCCGGCTTGGACCCTCCGACGCCCAAGAAGGTTTCGGTCCGCCAGCACCGACTGCGCTTCCCACCCCGTTCCCGAACTGGTTGCTGGTATGTCCGCTGGCGCGGGAAAAGCCTTCATTTCCCGTTCTGTGGGTATCTCTAATGTCATCTTACCCTCCTAGGACGTGTAGAGTGAGCCTATCCTCCCGTGTCAGAAGCAAATGCCGTGATATCCGACGTTCCGTACAGCGAGATGCTAACTTGTTTTGCCTTGTTTGGAAGTAGAGCCGCAAAGGTGAGTGCTTGGGTTTCCCGAAGAGACAGTCACATCTCTGCAAGGGCCTTTTCTTCTGCCTGCTCCAATGCGACGATATACTTACTAAGTCGCAATTTCAGTCAAGTGCGACGAAGTTCACCCTCAGTGTAATGTGCTTCATCCAGATCCAATGTGAGCGCTGCGCTGTTCCATGCTGACCTGATCCGATATCCAGCAATGTGCTCGTCTGGGCCATGTCTGTGACTACCAACCACGATTGTGCTTCCGAGATGATACCCGTCGCGTAAGGGAGCGCATGCCGGATGTTAGGACCGCGGGAAACGTGGTTTGGGACCGTGAGCAGCCGTAACCCTCTTTTACCCTTGGATTGTGTCTAATAAATTCATGGTTTTTCGTCTCAGCGACAGTCACTTCGCGGAAAACTAGCGTGCCTCCAGCTACATGCGACTTACTCCCGCCCTTTGCGGCACTCACATCAGATGAAGAGCGGGAGAGAAAGGCACAAGCAGCGGTACCTGGAACTTACCATGTGATAGCCATCCCAGAGAGTTTCTCTCGACTGCCTGAGTATGCAGACGCGGACTCTGAACAAGACTCTGGGAACGATGCTCTGCTCGAAAACGCTAGTGCCAGTAATCCCCCGATTGAAGATGACAATTGGGTCCATGGTCCAAATGTCGTTGTATTGAAGAGCTTCAAGTCTGCACGAAGACATTTGTACCCAGACAGAAGAAGTACCCCTCAATCACCTGAATCAGACCAGGGAAGCTTCTCATTATCTGCACCGTCGGTATCGGAATTGATCCCGGACTATCCGGCCACCAGTGTACAGCATATACAGGAAAGCGCCGAACCCAATTATTATCAAATGCTTCTTCTCGAACATTTCCGTCAGTTCGTGTGTTTCCAGCTCCTTCCAAGCACTGGTCTTTTCAATATCAATGGTCTGGATGCGACTGTGTTTGAACGTGAGGCGTCAAACTTCCCTCCTGTGCGTAATGCTTGCCATATTGGGTGTCGGATAAATTTGTATGGAATCTAATCTCTAAATGTTCTAGCTATACCATACAATGATGGCTTTATCCGCTCTCAGTCTGGTTCGCCACGGGGGTGGCCATCACATCGATGCCTCATTTTACTACGATCGGGTTGCCGCTCTTTCCCATGGTAGTCTCTGCAATGAAGACCTCTTGTCCGATGCTCTGTATCTGACACATTTTCTGATGCTTGTTTATGAGGTGAGTTTTTTTTTGGTTAATCCCTTTCCTACTCATACTCGCGCCTAAGGCGTTGCGTATAATCAATAGGATTTTAACGCTGACTTCGCTAGGTTGTGGCCGCCAACCCCGGTGGTTCAAACCTTTGGTCACACCACGTCTCTCGGCTGCTTCATTTGGCCTTGCTGCGGCAATCAATTCCGGGGGCTGAACGATTCCCTTGCATCGCTTGGTGGGTATGCCACGTGGATCTATATGCGCTGTTCAGCGGTGCAGGCACGGGGGAGTTTGTCCGCGCCGTTCTCGACAACCAGCTGCTACTAGACTTGCAGTCGCTGTGTTGTGCAGTTGGGCCCAGTGACTCGGATTATCCACAGGCTGATAACAGCTTACCTCTGATCATGCGATTATATTACGACACCTTTACATTAGCCATCCGAATCGGACTTCTCGCCGTCGAGACGCGCGATGCCAAAGACTCTTACCTAAACAACTACTTGGGCTCTCGGCGACAGGAACTAAGGGAGGTACGTGATGTGCTCATAAGGCTATGGGGCCAGCAGGAGGTGGGGTACTTGTACCAGAATCAAATTAGTCTTTCAGAACAGTCGCAGTGTCTGTTGCAGCCGGTTAGTCAGTCCCCTTCGCTTCACCCGAGCGCGTGGTGTTAACGGCTGTTACCATCTAGCTTGCTATTCTGTATCACACCAGCCTGCTCTTCTCCTCAACCAGTCTCTGGGCAGGACAGCGGTTGGAGTCTGGGGCTGCCTCAGACGAGGAGATTCACCACCACGCGATGCGAACCTTACAGATCGTATCGGGGATCGTGGAGAAGGGGCGAGCAGGGGACCGGCGATTCATTGCCTTTCCCATATTCCTGGCGGGCGCTGTGGCTCCAACAAGTGGGCTGAAAATGATGGCCTTGGAGCTACTATCCAACCTAGAGGAGGGCGAAATTGGGTATAATTCGGCTACAACATGTCAGATGTTGCAGGTATTTTTCGAACGGCAAATCCAGCATTCTCAGCGTGGAGGCCATGCGCTGGAGGTCGAATGGGCGGAGGTGCTAGCCGAGCATGGGCGACCTTTAGTCAACTACGGTTGAGTCATTTCGGTATAAGTTTGCGAGTTCTCGGGGGGGGGACTACTTTGGAGCTGGAGTTGTAGGATCTGGGATTTACTCTCTTGGGATATATTTCTTCTTTTCTTTTTCTTTTTTTTCGAGTTGGTTTGGATTGCGGATATAGACGGGGCCCGTATACGCCAGCGCCTTTTTTAGCATTTTTGATAGGTCTTACGAAGTGAACGAAGTCAGAATCATAATAATAAACCACCATGACCAGATGGGATTACGACTCATGCTTTTTCATGCATAGTGGTCATGTTGATCCACATCCGGACTATGTTACTTAATTGTTTATTACTTAAGGTACCGCGGCGGGCCGATCCCGATGCTCGGGGAGGAGACAAACCGTCTAGATACTTACTATTTACTGACTACTAAGTATATCTCAGGGTCTCCACCGGCAGTTGGAAAAGCGACACACAGCCAGACCTGGTGCTAGTAGCAGCCACATGCAACCCTGGGGTATCGCATGGTTCAGGGAAGGCCAAACCTGCAGGACCGTGAAGGAGGAGATCAACCATTTCCGACTGATAATTCGCGGAGAGCTGCCCCTCATGCACCGTTGGGGCCTTTGCGCTGAGCCAATGATGCGCCCGCCAGCATCCCCCTCGGCGGCTAATCTGTCGAGCCACCAGCTTTGCCCAAGAGGAATCTCGCTGCCTCCTGCTTCTTTCCTTGTCCTTTCCTCCCTCTCTCTGCATTGAAAGTTGGTCCTTTGTTTGGCTTCAAGAACGACGAAGAATGAGCGACAGTCGTTGACAACCCCCCGGCACACGGCATCTCTTACCAGTCCGTCTGTCCTTTCCCCCGCATGTCCCTCTCTATTTCCTGTTTCTTTTCCCTCCTCTCTTCCTCCTACTTTCCCTCGTCTTTTAGTCTCGTCGCATTCATTCATTCTTGGATGGGCGCTCTTGCTCGTTCGAGAAAGCTAACCTTTACGTCTCTCTCTAGCTATCTTCCGTTCCACTGATCTCCAATCTATTCAGCAAAGACCTAGGACAGTATGAGTCGTCCCAGCGCAAGCCGTCAGGGTTATCGCTCCCAGGAGGAGCTCTTCCTGAATACTGCATCGGGGCAACCGCAGGCCGATTCGCCCGTCATTGAACCGCTGCGCATTGGCAAGCGAGAAACCCCTTCCCCCGCGTCGGCGCATAGCGCCCCTCTGCCCTATCCCGACGATAGGCAGAGACCCCAGCATGTTCGTGGCTCAGGTTCGAGTGGCTCTAGTCCAGTATCTCACGGTGGAGCCGCTCTGGGAGACTCCCCCACAGTTCCCAGCAATATGTCGGCTGGCTCCGGCATATCTCAGACTTCCGATTATATGGCTTCTCTGCGGCTGCGTGAGCCCAAGCAGGCCACCCTAGCTGAGCGACGAGGCAATGTCCCGAAACCCTTGCCCGAATCCCCCGCAGGGGACTCTCCGGACCGCGAAGGACTATTTTCACGACTTCATCAGCGCATGCCGGGCCTGGCAGCTCCAGCTCCAGCCCCAGCTCCAGCTCCAAACATTCAGTCCCAGTCGGCTGGTTATCCAGACCACCGCCAGCAGTATTATCCACCTCCTCAAGCTTCAAACAAACCGGCAGCAGCACACAATTTACAGCCACCAAACAATGCGATCAACCGGATAAGCTCAACGGCGTCAAACTCGACAACTCGTGCTCAACGCGGCTCTCCGCCGCCTCCAGAAACCCCGGTGGTTGAGCCAGGGCAGCATGCGACGTCTGATATCGAGGCGCGGTATGCCGCCTCGGGGATTGCGGGAACATCGACATTAGCAGGACTTCAGTCTCAGAGTGCTGCTGCCCAGAGAAGAGCTGAGCAATATGCCGGCCAGCAGCCCAGAATTCAACAGCCAACTCCACCGGTCCCAAGGCCATGGACCCCGACGGAGCAGCCAGGAAGCCAGCCACATGGGCCACCCACTGTCTATCAAGGTGCTGAGGTCGTTTCCGAAGGTAACCCTCCGACCAGTTCCACGCCTCCTATGCCTGCAGGGGCGTCAGTGCAGGCCCAGCCAGCGTCCCAACCTACCAGGATTCCTCCGAATGCACTAGAGCAAGATCTGGAAAGAATGCGCATAAGCTCCTCCCCTCCTCCGGCCTACTCGAGTGTCCCAGGACCCGTAGTATCGCAGGGTTATCCGAATGAGAAGCAGCGTGCTCCAGTATCGACGAGCCAGCCCAGCTCGTCAACTGGGCACCCCGCGACCTCTGGACCGGCAAACGGTGCCAAAGAAGCCAATGATGCAAACGGTGCTGCAATGGCCACTGGTCCGTTCGTGTCAGCCCATGATCACCCAGCATTTGCAAATGAATCAAGGCAGCAACAGCAGCCGCAGCCGCAGCCGCAGCAGAAGCAGTCACCCCCACCTCAGATGCAGCCGCAGCCACAAGAGTCGAGATACTCTCCTCCAAATGTCGCTCAAACTCCAGTTCAGAATGGGAATCATGCGATCGTGCAGCAGACCATCGTTAGCAATCTACCAACGCCATCTGTGGCACCATCCTCACCTCCACCGCTACCAGAAGGTTGGATCGCTCATCTCGATCCCAATTCGGGTCAATACTACTATATCCACCTCCCGACTCAGTCCACACAGTGGGAGTTCCCCAAGGGTCCGACTCCTCTGAATCTCAACGACACCCCGCTATCCCCGGTAGGCAGCGTATATAGCAGCCATCCTCTAGCATCGCCCGCTTTATCAACATTCGGTAAACCCTTGGCATCTCCTGGTCTTCCCTTGACTCCAGGATTTGAGAGTTTACAGTCCCCAATTGTGTCAGGGTTCACTACGGGGCCCCCTCCAATCAGTGGGATCGATATGTACAAGGTTGCTCCTACAAATGGGGTCTATTTTGGCCCCTATCTCCGCTACACAAACATGGACGTAGAGCGTGGCATCTGGCTAGGCTCCATTCTCTTGGTGACAGATGCCGCACAGCCTCCCACCATTCATATTCACCAGAGTGTCGATCTGTCTCCAAATCCACGTCAGCTTAAAGCCATGCCAATTGCGGTTCATCAGCGATGGACCTTCTACAGGTACGAGATAGATTTACGTATGGAAGAGGCCGGACCTGCCAAATGGACTTACGCTATCACCTCACATCTTGGTTGCACCCGCTACGAGTTTCTAGTTGCGGGACGATACGAGACTGGTTGGCGCTTCATCACCACTTCAGGAAACGATTTCTCTATGAATGTGAATGCCAACGAGAGATCTCGCCTCGGCGGTGTAGGCTTCATGTGGAAAGACATCATGCAGAAGCATAATGAGATTGGAGGATTCCATGCCCAGCTGTGTCTGGGAGGCCAGATCTATGCCGATCGGATGTGGAAGGAGGTTCCATGTCTCAAACAATGGCTTGCACTCAGTGGGAAAGAAATCCGGAAGAAGACGCCATGGACAACTGCCCACGAAGAGGACGTCTCTCATGCTTACTTTCACTATTATACGAGCCATTTTGATCAGCCCTATCTTAGAGAAGCCTTTGCTCAGATCCCTTATGTTTGTCAGATCGATGATCATGATATGTAAGTCTGTGCCTTGCCCCCAAGACAGGAGCTCATGCTAATGAGGCTAGCTTCGACGGATTTGGTTCCTACCCTGAGCACATGCAGTTCTCCAATATGTTTAAGAATATTGGACGAGTAGGCATAGAGATGTATCTGTTGTTTCAGCACCATACCACACTGGATCTGCTCCGTAATTCTCAGAGCGACGTCGATCTGTTCACCATTACCGGCACTGGTTGGCATTTTGTCAAATACCTGGGGCCCGCTGTTGTTGCCGTCGGCCTTGACTGTCGCTCAGAGCGCAATCCTCATCAGGTTGTTGCTGGACCCACGTATCAGGGGATCTTCCCCAAGGTTGCCATGTTACCCCCAACCGTGCAGCATTGCTTGTGGATGCTTTCAGTGCCAATTATCTACCCGCGCCTGGAGACCGCTGAACACATCGCACACACCGTCGCTACGGGGAAGAGGGCAGTCACGGGGGCATATAATGCCCTTGGAAAAGTCACCAGCTCTGTGGCCGGTGTGGTCGGAGCCAAGGGCATGGTTGGGTCAGGGTTCGACTCGGTCAAACGGGCTGTGGGCAAAACCGGTCTGATGGGCGGAATCCTCAGCCCTTTCGGTGAACTTGACCTTTTGGATGAGTTGCGTGATCAGTGGACGCATGAGTCCAAGGTACGTGTAATCTCATGCTATATTTACTATTGGTGCACAACCACAGTCGCAGGACTAACCGCATGGATAGGATCTCGAACGAACCTATCTTATTCGCACCCTCCAGGGCATTGCCCATCAAAAGTCGCTCCGCATGACTTTCCTTTCGGGCGCCGTCAACGCCTGTGGTGCTGGACTCGTGCATGATCCGTCTTTCCCCTCCAACCATAAAACCATGTATCAACTCATATCGTCACCAGTGGTCAACAACCCTCCACCGTCATATGTCATCAAGCTTCTCCATGGTAGCAACAAACCCCTATATGTCCCAGCTAACGGTCAGCGCTCGACTCCCTCGAAGCCTACCGATACCAAGGAAGACATGCTGGAGCTGTTCCAGTCTGATGTTACCGGACAGCCTCGTGAACACCGGAAGCTGATTGGTCGTCGAAACTATGTTGCTATTGTTGCCTACGATCCGGATGTTGTCAACACGATGTACGGCCATCCAGGCCAAGGAAGTGGGAAGTTGAACCTTGCGGTGGACTATATGGTGCAGGGCGATGGGACATTTGGCGCTGTGGTCAAGTATGGGCCTGTGATTGTTCCTAGCTTGGAGCCAGGAAAGTGATGACACTTGGAGTACGTGTTATGATTGATGCCCTCATTGCATTCCCTCTTTCTTTGAGCTGTTTTCTTTCTATTTCTGTTATTCTGGTCTTTTGTTTTCTTCGTCTTCATCCAGTTGTTCTCTACTTTCTTTCGTACCGTTGTCTTCTTTTATTCAACATACCTGTCCCGCCCAGAATTTGTAGCAGCAAACGCATCGATATCCTTAGCAATGCTATTTCCTAATTTCTCTTTGTCACAACACAAGCATGTCCCAAGTATCCCAACGGATAATACTCTACGTTCTCTCATTCGACGCCTGTGGACAAGTAGTCACCCAGTCTCTCCCCACACTTGCCTCTCTATATTGTCAAATCGAACACAAATAGACATACTACCATCCACTCAGCTCTGTATATAACTCCTTGTGGATATACCTGGTTAGGCTGTTGGTTTCAAAAAGTCACATGATATGCAACTACATATATTCTGTACGACCCATACCTCATCAATACACGCCTACACCCCATACAGCGTACTAATCAGGCATCATAGTTGCACAGGAGAAATAATATCAATAATCAAAGAAATATCCAATTTCCTGCTCAGCCATCCATCCCATCATTATACGCAACATTCGATCAATACTACTAAGCCTCCCATAAGGATGCAAAGTAAGGCACCGATGCCCATGATGCAACTGCAAGCCCACATGAATATATATTTCATATATGTATGTACTATGACGATAGTCATCCTATAGTACTAATGAACTCGCCTTCTGAGAGGGGATGTTGCATCAACTACTAGTAGTAGTAGTGTCATATTGAACCCAGTATTAGGCTTAGCTGAGGTCACAACATACACACACACACACACACACACACACACACACACACGCACGCACACACATGCATACATTCCTAAATATTTTTTTACTAATATACAGTTGTATATTCATCGAAAGGGCCCGCATGGTATCACAAATTATAAGTGCTAGTTTGTCATGCGGTTTCAGAACCATCTTTTTGGGCGTTTTTCACTATGCGGCGGTGGTTTCAGTTCATCGGGGTGTCCCCCGCTGTCTAATGATGAGATTGGTTTTAAGTTATTCTGTGGGGATTGGAGGAGGCTTGCAGATCGGGTTCGGTTTTACTCGTGACCCTTGCTTGTGTTGTGGATCATGTGCTTGTGCTTATATGGCTCAGCTCAGCCCATCGAGTGCGATATTTGAGAGGATTGGTCTCAGGGGGTTTATGATTTCATAGGATTTAGCTAGCTGTATTGCTGCATTTGTGACTCGCTTATACTTAGGATATGAGTCGAATCCACCAACATTTCATACGTGCACTCGTTCCTACAGCCATGTATGACTTGCGTCGTCTCTTCGTCGTCAAGAAGAACATCGGGACTACGAATCCGACGCCCACCACCCCTTGCCTGCCCGGTCACGACCAGGAACGCAGAGCCCAACCCGCCAAAAGTAGTCCCGATGGGAGAATAAGAGCTCCCACAGGTGGTATCTAGACGGGATAAGTCGTCTAGGCAAATCAAATAAGCCTCGGTGTTTCATGGCGCTTTCCTGCACGTGCAAAGGTGCTTGAGAAGTATGCCCGTCTGACATATCGTGCTGCTCGGTAGATTCAGCGTCAGCCCAGCCAGCCCGCGACTTCGCATCTGCAGCTAGAGACGCCGATTCATGAAGAGCGACCGCCAAGGCCATTTCACCTTCCTCCCCTGATATGCATCGTGCATCGTGAGGGCCCTCGCAGAAGTGAACGTCATCCGCTGATGGGGGAAGATCTTCCTTGGAGATGAAGATCTCTCCCGCGTGCATCGCATACCCCCATTCTTCCAGTGGTAGGAGAGGCACAGGGTCATAAACATGCGTGACCCTGCGAAACCGCCATGCGGAGTCCTCGTCCAACCGGAATACCTTACCCAGGAACTCGGCAAAGGCCTTGTTTCCGACCTTCGGTTCTCCGAATGTCGTCACCGTAGGTTCCCAGCCTCGCAGCTGCATCTCAATACCAGCCAGCGCAGCAACCGCCCCACCAAGCGAGTGGCCAACTAGAACCAGTTCATAGTTGGGGTACTGCTCCCTTGCGGCTGCAACGTGGTCGAGGATCGTCGAGCGAGTGTTCTGCCACGAAGTGAAGAATCCGGCGTGGACAGTGCAATTGTAACAGCTTGATTCATTCTTTCCATCTTTATGTCCGGTGTTATACGGCACATAGGCTTGCGGGTAGGCAGATAAATCAACGATCGTGTTGGTAATGGAGTAGGTGCCACGGAAAGCGACAATGATACGGTTAGGTGACGGCGAGTGAGAAACCGCTATGTATCCACAAGAGTCCGAAAGAAACGGCCCAGTATTCCATGTCTAGCTAAAGGTTAATCATTCAAAGCCTCCTGCTCACGGCAGGACAACCTACGGTTATTAACTCAAACCCCTTGAGGTCACTGCAGTGGCTCAGGCACTGAAAAGGCTTCTGAAGCCCAGTGCTGCCAACGCAATAGGCGACATCGACCACACGCGCTAGCTCATCCAGAGAGTTGTAGGTCTCCTCGGGGATGGGGCGTAAATCCTGACCTGAAGGTATGTGGTCCGTTTCTAGGCGAATGAATGCGCGAATCGGCAAGAAAAAGGAGAAGTAGGTGAGGATTAAGTAGTAGGAATTGAACAACACATTAAGAGCTATCATAGCGCTGAGTGCTTCTTCATCGTCTTTGGTAGTATCTGCTGCGGTGCAGCAGCTGAAAGAGTTGTGGTTGAAACTTGGGAAAGTGAAGAGAGACTTGGTAAACCCGTGACGTCGAGAATCTGGGGAACCCTGACTTGACCCCGTGATGCGGAGTCGGTCACGATGTACGTATCCTTGCGTAAAGTTACGGGACGATCATACCTACATATTACGCCGTCACAAATTAGTCACTACGGAATATAGGGTAACTAGCAGTTGAATTGTTACTTTATGAAGGGCCATCAAATACGAAGCACTTCGAGTGCCCTTGTTATTTATGGTGTGTACATGGAATGGTCAGATTCTATTTACCTGAAGCTATTTTTCAAGCTCCATATTCTTGTGACGCAGTGAAGGATCCAATGCATTCAATATGCTGGAGCCTTTGAGCTAAATCTAGCACGTCTAGCACAACGAATAGTTGTCTAGATGGTCCAGATAACAACGCGGCCATCGACTCCGCTCGCTGTTATTCAAAAGTTAGCGCAACCTCAGAATAACTTTTCCGGGGAGTATCTCTTACTGCTGAACTTGCGGACGACGCCGTCGGCCTCCTCGTAGACCCTAACGGTGCTAATAGTATTCTGATGCGTAGTCTTAAGTTGGGTGTCGGCTTGGGTTTGTCCCTTGAGGTCCATTTGGCGGAACATATTAAGAGCAGACTCCTCGCGAGCGCTCCCAGCACCCGGCCCTGCCTTGCTTTCAATGGTCCCAGCAAGTTGCCATCCGTTCTCGTCACCGCGAAGGCGGTACGGTTCGCAATCCTGTTAATGCCTGTTAGCGATATATTTTGTAATGGATCCTCTGCTGAAGTTGAATTTTTAGGAGACATACGTGGCCTGCGGCGATGATCTCGTTCTCGCCGTTCCAAATTAGACTGTTGAAAGGCAGAAGACGAGTAGCGATAGTCAACATCGCCCGAGGCGGCTGTTCCGGCGCACTAGGGTATACGACGGTGACACTGCTATCATGGCCAGTAAAGGCAAGTGCATCTCCACTAGGAGAGAAGGATACACCTTGGATCCAACCAGCCGAGTCATTCAGGAATTCACCACAAATTGTGTTAAAGGGGAGCCGTTCACCCCAGGCGCTGGGCTCCGGGCGCGTGTCGACACCCTTGATGAAGCTGGAAAGCACCCGGGCATGAGAGTCAGTCGACCCCGCAGCCAGGAGAACGGAGTTTGGATGCCAAGCAAGGGTGGTAATAGTGCTGCGGATGGGCTTCTTCAAGTGCTTCGAGATCCACCAGTCATTCTCCTCTTCAAAATAGCACACCGCGATCACGCGAGCACCAGATCCAACAGCGAACTTCTGTTCAGAAGGTGACCACCGTACAAATGTAGCAGCCCTGTTTATCCGAAGAAGAACCAGCGTTGGCTTCCAACCCGTGGGGGTCCGTTCCCAGACGTAGGCGTTGCGGTCTGTTCCCGTGGTCACTTAGATGGGACTATTGCAGGACAAGGGGATGAGGATAACTTACCCTGAGAACAGGTAACAATACGTCCACTGTTGGGAGCGATATCCACTCCAGTCACCGTCTTCTCATGGCCCTTGAGTTCATCGGTCAACGAGAACTTGTTGCCGGACTTCTGATAAAGCTCCACATTGCTTTCCCGCGCAACTGCAAGGGTCGCCTTATCCGGAGAGAAAGAATGATCGGCAATTGGGTTATGGAAGAGGTGGTGAGCTTCGGGAGCGGCCATGGTTAGTAGACGACAGGAGGAGCTCTCTACTGCCGTGTGAATGAGAGGGTAGAATTGAGGTAAAGTACGATGGTTACCAACTGGAAAGGGGGAGGGGGAATGGTGGGCAGTATACCACAGCCAAGCTAGGCCCCCGAACGATGACGCGGGCGGGATTGGCCATGATTAGATAATATGTCACATGACCCTTCGCGCTCAATCCAGGTTCAACTTCATTCGCATCACAAGCTGTGCTATCTTCGGGTTTCACTTTCCATTGGCTTCCTTCCCTGGACGGGGTGTTCTTTTCGGTCTTTTGCTCGAGGTATTGTTGGGAAGCTGCTCTATTTTCCCCTCGGGTCTTCTTTGTCGCTCTGCAGTGATGGCAACCAGAGTAATTCCAACGCGCGGTGGTGGTCAAGGTAAACCCGCTTCAGCCACCGGACTGCCTAACCAAACGTAAGTCTTGGATACTACTTCTTAAATCTAATACGGGCACCCTGACTGATCCGATTTTGCAGTTTGTATTGTACCAATCTCCCAGACAAGCTGCGCAAGCATGACCTACGGTTATCCCTCTATATGCTTTTTTCAACCTACGGCACCGTTCTCGATGTTGTCGCCATGAAGACCCAAAAGATGCGCGGTCAGGCCCATATTGTTTTTAAGGATGTCCAGGCTAGCACACAGGCTATGCGGGCCCTCCAGGGTTTTGAGTTCTTCGGCAAACAAATGGTATGTTTTTGCATAGTGCAGTGCGGTTGTTCCTCGCTCATTGACTCGGGAATATAGAAAATTGTGTATGCTAAAGGTCCCTCGGACGTCATTGCTCGGCTGCGCGGAACGTATAGTGTGCCCACTACAACATCTGCCGGTCAAACCACGGGAGCATCCACAGAGCTCCAGAAATCGATTTTTAGCGGCCCCCCCGGATCGGCGGCTTTGCCGTCGAAGCCCAGCGGAGAAGTCAATGGAGAAGCTCAAGCAGGCCAAGGTGTCAAACGGCCTCGTGAGGAGGAGAGCGACGAAGAGGAAGCCCCTATGGATGAGGACAGTGATGTGCCAATGGAAGCTTCATCGGATGAAGATTAATTGCTTCGCTTATGTACCGGGAATACGTTGGCCAGGCCAGGGGGATCCAACCTGAGAGGGGAGGAAGTACTCTGGATCAATCTAAACTGTGTGACGCAGTGCCTTGGAATGTCCTCATGCCTTCGACTGTGAAGAGTTCCTTGGGCAGCTGAAGACCGAGACGGTTACCCACCAACCCGAGCCAGATCATGAGATAAGTCTCGGAAGTGAGACAGAGCTGTCCTGCAATGTGCCTCATCGCATCCGTTGTTTGGCATGGATGAACGAAAAACGCTGGAGTTCCGGAGTCTGGATGATACTACGAAGCATAAGCTCCAGCTTGGGCTAGGGATTCGAGATCTTGCACATACGCCAAAACTAATACCACCCATGATGCCAATGCTCTGGAGTTCCTTTCTGTATTGTTCCGGTACCAGGTGTTGGTAGACCGCGTCAATTCCCAGCGGCCCCGGATGGTTGTCCTGCCGTAACTGGAAATACAAGACAGGGACGTGGTACGTGGGAGAAAGCAGAATATAATAGATTACCTGTAAACGGACACTCGTCTCGGGCGCACGAATGAGAGCTTCCTGTTTGATGTTAGACTATGCTCGTAGAATGGAGAGAGCGCAATGGAAAGGGTTCCAGTTCGACGGACGGGATCTTCTTCCGAGGCCTCCCACTGTAGTTCTTCGATCATCTCTGGGTCCGGGAGGGGCTCGTCGCGATCAAGAGTATCCACATGACCGATATCCCTTGCAATACTCAAGATGGGCCCGGTTGCCTAACGATTTTAGCTGAGAGTGGGGTGTAGTAGGGGGGAGGGGTGAAGAAAAGAGGTAAAAAAAGAAAGAAAGGGGAGGAGAAAGGACTGAAGTGTATAGTTCAGGTCCATCTTCCTAACCAATGTTCGAATCTCTGTCGCGCAGATTTAAATGATACTTTCCCGCAAGCGACAGGCAACAAGAGAAGGAGGGTGGAACAAAGTCGAACGACATGAAGCGAGGCAACTAACTTACCCGCTGATCGAGACGGATGGAGGACCATCCCACCTTGGTATCATCCACCACGTGAATCCGATCTAGAAAGGCGTGACAGGCAGTTTCAAATTCCTCGGCAGTGAGCAAAGGGAACCCCGATAAGGTCGGTCGACTGGAAAGAGAAGACGCCATACGACTGGTAAAGACGCGGTGTAATCTGACCACTGACCGACAGACAAGCGCTGCAGAAGCGTCTGCGTTGCAGAAACACTGGTTCTGTACGCCCCAGAGGACAGCGATCCAGTTCGTGAGGGATGTGGGTTGACTAACCAGTCCGTTCTCGGGGTTGGAGACCCTCTCCTGTTGCTTGCAGTATTTTTTTGTTTTCTTTTTTTACCTTTCTGATTTTTTTTACGTCGCAGCTGCGGGCGGGACATGTAACGAGTAAGTAGTTGTGTCTAGCTGGAGCTTTCGGATGACCCGACCAGGAGGGAGCGAGCCGAGCGCCGGAACGGGAAAGGGTTCCAAAGCAGTAAAAGATGGAACCATGGAACCAAGAAGGACTCAATCGGAGATGACCTGACTCGAAGGGGTTTCTATCTCTGAATCTTTGACCCATCTATGATACACCGATAATGAAAAGGGTAAATTTGAATGTTGAGAAGAGAGATCAATCCGGAAGATGGACAGTGCGGGGGGGTGGGTTGGAGCTGATGTCGGTGCTGTCGATGCTGACAGACAGGTCCTACTAGAACCGCATAAACATGATACTACTCTTACTTTCCCCAGCCATCTCCCTTTACTACTACTGTAGTATACGTACTCCTACTTCATGAGACTTGACTGAATGAACACGGATTGACAGACGGAGGGCGGGGCGGGGAAGCGGTGGAAACTAGGCAGAACAATCTAAACGACGCTAAAATACCGACATGACTAAACTAGAGCCGAACAACTAACTTAACTAGTGTATTAATTAACTAGTCAGTTAACAACAGCAGTAGTAACAAGTACTGCGTGCAGACTAACTTACGATCCAGTTGTTCAATAGGAGGCTATGGCGGTAGTGGTGGCGGTGGCTAATGGTAGTAGTATAGTAGTATAGTAAAATGCTCAAGTAATCCAAAGTCAAAAAAGTACACATGTCCGGAGTAGGTTACTTGTGCGATTGAATGGGAAGTACGGAGTACTCAAGGATAGCCTCGGGACGTACGGAGTAGAATACATAGATATTATTAACCAAAGACGGGATGTGATCGATTCTTTCAGCTTCTTCTATCCCGTAGGTGGAGGAGGAGGAGGTCAAGAACCAAGGATCCATAACTCGGAAAGGCGGGAACAGCATTCTCCTCCGTAACATCCTGACTACTTTCACTGACCAAGGTCCGGAAGGAAGAACTAGTCGCCTAGTTCTGCTTGCGGCCAGCCCAGCACCAATCAAGGCTCCATCGTCATCAAGCTTTCCACCCCTGGAGGGATCCACGGCTGGAGCTAAAACAGACGATGGTCCTGGCGATCCAAATGCGATCCTAATGAGGGTCGAACTAAGAAAAATTGTTTAATCCATAACTGGTAGGGAGAGCTTCTACCAGTCCCCCTAAGGGATAGCGATGAGAAACTAAGTAAGTAGATGGAAGTACAGCTAAACTAGCTGCTAAATAGCTAATAACTAACTACGTAGATAACTGCAGACACATCAGACAAACATCCGACGATGCATGGTATGATCATAATCCGTCAATGATAATCATGAGGAAAGGAATAATCAATCAACCTACGCATGGAATGAAATAATAGCTCAACGAAAGTAGACAAATTGAATTAACAATCTATAGTAGTAAACAAACTTACTGATTTTAGTTACTACGGAACAGAATGATACCCTTGATACCCCTCCCTCCTCATGCAGTCATTCGTTTCCCTTTCTTGCCTTCTTTTTAGTATTAGGTATGGTTATTATTTTAATTTTGTTAATTAATTTATTATTTTTTTCTTGGGTGCTTCTAGCGGGCGTCGCCGGTGCAATTCTTGCTTTGACTTGTCCGCTTTCAGGGATGGCGTTGTGTCCGAAAGTCTGAGTTCTGAAATGGCCACGCCAGTCCAAGGCTGACTTGACCGTCCATTCCCATGGCTCCATCCACATCCTTCTCCAATTCCTATTGTCGAAGAGGGTAAAAAAAAATTGGATGGTACATTGGCTGGCTGGTGAATAATGTCCGGGTGTGTTTGCTCTTTCTTAGCTCCATTTACTCTGACACCCTTATCCACATCTACATCCACATCCACATCCACACGGTCTCTCGCTCTTACACAATGATCTTGTCAGAAGCTGGTTCCCTTTTCCGACCGTCTGCAACCTGCCGATCCATTATCTCGTTCCCCATTCCGTTGTCCGTGAGAGCTACAGTTGCCTGTGGATAAACGCATTCGTCACTCTGGTGTCTTTCGTGCATCCTCAACCATGGCAGCCCAGTCCATCTCCACTCCACTTATGTATCTGATTTCCCTTACTTACCCCAGCTACGATTCTTAATCGATCTTTCTTTTCCATCCGCTTCATCCCATTCAACCCCGTGTTTTTGAATTTTATTCTTAATTTGGTTTTGATCTCTCTCTTTTTTATTATTTATCTTCTTATTATTTTATTCCTTTTTGTTCCCATCTTTATCTGGCCGACCAGGGATCGCGGTAATCTGATAATATTCTTTTTTTTTTTCCCCTTCTTGTACCTCCTTTGTTCTACTATTGCATAAAACATCCTCCACCACTCCTGGTTTCGTCGTCTTCCACCCTCCACTGCTACTCTTTCAGTACCTCTTCTCCTGACATCTCAATTCTGGCTGCCTATCTACCGTATAAAACAAATCAGGAGGGAGGAAACCCACTAGTTGGACGTGGCTGATTCCGCCCGTGCTGTATTTCCTTTTTATTACAACAGTTCATTGTCCTGTCTTTTCGTTTTGGGTAGCGCTTCCCTCTCGCTACCTATATAGTCGGCCGTCTTTGCTTTTCTTTGCCCCATCATCTAAATACGCTCTTCTGGTTCTTTACCAGCTTGAGGCGTCGCAAGTCAGCGCTTCGGGCGAAAGCTCGAACCAGTCCCGTCCAAAATTTTCCTCTTGTTTCCCTCTGCGTGATCTACTAAGTCTTTCAAATCAACCCGGGGTTGACGTCGTCGAAAGTTTTTGAAACCTTCCCTCGGCCTATCTACCTCATAGGCAGGAGCCTGGTGCTTCCAGCCTCGTTGGTACCCAAGTTTCTTCTGCAGGATTGACCACTGTTATGGCATTACCGGATTAAACCCTGAAGTGAACTTGTTTATCAGCCACTGGACGCCATTTGTTGAATTGTCTGACGTTGCGGCCTGCCCATGTCGGCCTCGCACCTTTAGGTGAGAAGATCAGATTCTTCTGAAACCTTCACTCCGGTTTTCACTCAAGAAGGAAGCCATGGGAGGCTACCTTTCAGTACAGAGCAAAGAAAAGCGTCGCCGCACCAATCGGCTTTCAAAACCGCCTCCGAATAGGGCAACGCTAGCTTCAAACAGCTTCCGCGCATCTCGTCAAACTTCCGGCACCAGCTCTCCTATAGAATGCCCTGCTTGTACTGCTTGGCAAGACCCTTGGACCGGAACTTCCATCTCCCTCCAGGCCCCTGAGCCCGATGTATGCACAAGGAGGTCGCAGTCTCTTCCATCTGCCTCCTATCGACCTGGGGAGCCATGGCCCACTCTCAGCAGGGCCCGAAAATGCCAGTCTATGGTTAAAGAGCCAGATGATCTTAGTCTGTACTCGCACGTTCCTACCGTCCCTATGCCAGACCCCGTTATGAGCGGTCAAGTCTCTCGCCGTTCTTCCAGACACAATAGCTTTCAGGCAACAACTCTCCCAAGCCGACCACAACCATTGATGGCACGGCCACCGCGACCAAGACGGGCGTATTCTGCGCATACTACACCTCAGAGGGCGCAAAGTACTATGCATCATAGTACAATCGAAGAGGCAACGTCTTCTAATACACTATTTAGGGTAGACAGCCAAGGATTTTCTCTCATCCGTCGACGATCGCTGCTAACACGGCCCGGGATCGCAACAAGAAGGCCAGCAAGAGATACAGCCCGAAGATTGTCATCACCAGTTGTACGGGAACCCACGATGTCACTCAACTATTTCAACGAGACATCTGCATTTCCAAGGCCGTTACCATCCGGTTACGAAGATGCTGCTGGACCACCTAGTCCGGTTACCCGGGTCCGTCCAGCAACACCCAATGAGTTCGAATATACTCATTTAGGGGCTCTCAAGTTAGGATCATTGCGTGTGGTAAATGGTTCTGCATCTCCATGCCCCAGTGACAGGACTCGATTGAACCGTCCCAACAGCCCGAATCCTGAACCTACTGGCATTCACACGCATGATACGAAGCCGGGACAGCCCCAACCCTATACCCACCAGGTGCCATGCCATATGGATCAGAAGCTGCAGTCAGCTTCTGAACGTGCAGACGAGCAATCCCACAATGCTGAGATTGTGCAAGACAGCGGACATGAAGTGGATCTAACCAGCTTTGATCTATCGAACATTCAGGATTATGCCTCTGAGAGTGCAATTGAGCAAGCCCGGAAAGCTGAGATCGTCCGGGACAGCGCACTTGAAAAGGTTGATCTAACCAGCTTTGATATCTCAAACATCCAAGACTATGCTCCGGTTCCAAGTAGCGATACTGCCCGTGTTCCAAAGTTACAGATTCCACCTACTGAAGTGGAAAAGCCTGACGATCACCCTGCAAGTCCATTTTCTTTCGAGAGATCTCCAGCAACCTCAACACCGTACAAACTTCGTGGTAGTGAAACAGAAGATGAAGGTATCTCTGTCGCTGATGAGGAGAAATGGTTTGTCCGCCAGCTTGAACGTTCCTTCCGAGACCACGGGCACCGAGAACTCCAAGGTGCTCATGGAACGGTTGACAGCGGATATAGTTCCGCAGCCTCCGTTCGTTCTACTAGACGATCGACTGATTCTCGCACATCCACACACCAACCTGCAGTGGCCCGCAGATTTACATTCAATGGTAATTCAAGGGACCGCGGGCTTTTGGATGCCAGGAATAGCCCAGAACTTGGCCACGAGCCCTCGGTACACCGTCATTCAAGCCTTCAGGGTCCATGGGCAAGGCCCAGAATTGACAGCTATGGCTGGCCGTCCCACAGATGGTCAATGTGTCATGACCTCCGACCGATGCCCCCCAAACCGCGCCTAAGGAGCAGTTCATTCGCGACTCCTCCGGAATATCGGCATACAATGCCCTACTCTCAATATTGCCACCAATTGAGGAGCCTCGATAATGCCTCTCCTAGCCTGTCAGTTGCCTCTGCAGATGCCATACCTCATCAATACCCCCAATGGGAGCATGTCGGAGCATTCTTAGCTTCATCGGAGAAAAGCTGGAAACAGCCCATGACTACAGTGACGGAGCACGACGTGCCGGGTAGCAGCAGCACGATGAGCACTGCGTGGCTACCAATGCCGAATATTGATTCACTTCACGTGCCAGTCCCAGAGAGCGTGAAAGGCTTGGATACGGGGAGACCGGTATCTGGACAGTTCAGAGGAAGAACTAGGAGCCGAAGTATTGAAAGTCAGCGGAAGAGGCTGACGAGGCATGCTAAACATCCAGATCTTTACAAGGCCGCTTCACCAACTATCTTTCGTTGATGCAATGGCTTTTTCCAGCTTTCTCATTCACTTGTGCGTCACTATTTGGCAGCATCCTTCCACCTGCATGATATGCCACCATTCCCTTTCCCTTTCGAAATGTTTCTTTTCCGATTAGTCTTGTGCTTCGGTGCCGGGGTTTCCACTTTGAAGTCTAACGGGCGGATATCTCCTTTACGGCGCCAACTTGGTCTTGGTTCTTCTGTTCATTCGTTTTTACTGCTCTGCAAATACCCATTTGGTAACCTGGATGATTGTTTGTGCTTCATTTATATAGTACTATATCAGAGTTCGACTGGCGCGGGAAAGTCTAGGCGTTTCCATTTTTTTGTTCGTGTTTACTGTTTGACATTTGATTTATTAACTATATTGGATCCTTCCCTCCGCTTGTACATATCTTGGAGTGGACAAGGAGAAAAAGCGACGTATACTCATCAATCTATCCCCGCTTTGCGGGCTTCCTGTATCGTGTGAACAATTCATCAGCGCCAAGTAGTATTACATAGCCGCAATAAGCTGCCATCTAGCCCAACAGTCCGAAACACCAAATGTAGCGGTGAGACCCCTTCTCCATCATCAATTGATGAGGACTGGGTCAAGTAAGATCTGGCGGTGTCCGTGCATTCATACCCAGTTAGCTAGGCTGGTTAGTCTTACCTTGTGATCCAAAGGATCGGGCATGCTTACAATCAAGCGCGTAATCCAAGGCGGAACGACGCCCAAACGACCGAGACCACCTGGCATATGTCGAACCCAACCCGATCGAAAGCTGCATGTGCATACAGGGAGTAGGTAAGTAGCTATCTTCTTACTTGTAAGCAAGCAGTTCCAAAGAAGATGTTACACATCTGATAGATGTATCCAGACCGTGACTGACAAACATGCCACTAGTGAGTTATCTGAGAACTTAGTTTTAAGAAGAGAATTCCAGCAGCTAACTAGTTACGTGTAGTACATATTAGCTAATCGTACACACAAAGTTTCCCCCCAAATTAACTATCTATCTAGTATGGAGTAACTACTGTTAACTACTGTGTAAATCGTGGAGCCGCAGACCTGCCCGCCCGCAATGATTCTCATCCCATCGTACCCACGGGTGGGGAGCTTGCATCTTGCATGCATAATATTGAAGCAAAATACTTGAAGCAACCACATGTGCTTGGGATTACGCTCAACGCAAGGGTTAAAACCTTCTTTTCTTCGGTCTTATCTCACATTACTTGTAATATGTAGGTTTTTGTTTTTTGTTGACTGCAGTTTTGCATAGTTACGGAGTATTGTCCAGGGTACTTTCAATTTAAAGTTACGGAAAGACTAGTTCGTGGGATTTAGTGGTATGCCATTGCCATTTTGACCTATGGATCTGATATCTGATGCCTTCGGTACATACTTATGTATGCCTCGTGCATAAATGATGTGCTTTCGCTGGATTATTGTGCGAGGTGTCTAGTAATTAGGATGGTAAGCGCTTGCAAACTCAATTAGTGATAGTACTGGCCGTGGTAATAAACATACTTAGGTAATAGTATCTACAGTAAGTAGAGACCAAGATGATAAATCGGACATGTCTACGAAATCTCTGTCGTAGGTGATGATGCTGTCAGTCGGTATCTTTCGTTCATACTCGTATTCTACGAGGAGCATATGTAAGAAAATTTCAATATTCATTATATGTCATCGCATGATAACTTAGTATAATACATGCAGAAAATGAACAATCATTCCAATGTACTCCTGGCCCACAGAACCCCATCATAATGCAGGTGCAGAAACATTCATATCATTGCGTGAACTGGCAGAAGATCGTATGGCCATGGTAGGTAAGTCAAGAAGAAAACAGAAAATGTCGCAGAGTGGAAACCGATGCTAAGAAAAATCCGAGACGATAATTATCGATCGCTTTACTCGAGGCGGATCTTCTTGACCTGAGGGGCAGGCTCCTTCGGGATCTGTAGCGACAAGATTCCATTTGTCAGGTTGGCCTTGACTGCATCTTGATGCACTCTAGTCGGGAAGGTGAATGTGCGGTAGAATTCGCCAGTCTGGCGTTCGGAAACCCAGTACTTGGAGGTTGGCTCGGTTTGTTTCTGTGAGACCAGCTGCGTGGGGTGGCTATCCGAGGACTTGGTTGATTTGTTGTCTTCGTCTTCATCGTCATCCTCAACTGTCGGCTGGTGTGACTTTGTCGGCGATGTTTGACCCGCTGTCTGAGGGGTGCCCACTTCATTCTTCTCCACGCGACCTTTGATGACCAGAGTGTGTGGATCAGAGAATTCGATTTCAATGTTGCTCGGCTCGGCCCCAGGAAGTTCGCCTTCCAAGTGATATACGTTGTTCACCTCATAGACATCGAATTTCGGAGTGAATGAGCGGACGGGTGTGGCCTTCCTGTTCTTGGGGCGGCTAGACCGGTGGACATCATAATCGTCCAGAAGTTGGAACAAGGGTGCGAAGTCACCGGCAAATCGAGGGAAGTAAGCCATTGTTTGTGGTTTTTTTGAGAATGTCAAGGGTGTTTGATGGAAGCTAATGATCTTGGAAGAAGATAGCTGCGGTTTTGGATCGTTGATAAAGAGGATATGAATGTCTCTGATTTATCTTGTGATGAGATTGGATTGATTCTGAGTACAGACAAACATGTTAGGCTGGTTAAATCCCATCCTTATATTCCTGACCAGAGGATTTCTAGAAAACGCCATCATCCAACTTTCTCTGTCATACAGAAGCGAGCCGAGCGTTCTGGCAGATGCTGGAGGCGACAGCGATGGAGCGAGATGACACCAGATGCATCTGGAGCCTTCCGTCACCGACCCGATAAGATAAGCGGCTTACGGTTCGAGAACCCGCGCGAATCTTCCGCAATCACGTGACATACGAGTTCATCCCTAGGAAGTGAGCTTTCAAAAGTTGCATCATAGGGAGCAAAAAGCCATGCTATAATTCGTTTACTGGGCCATTCACCTACATCCAAAGGAGGAGGGTTCGTTTTTTGAATTTCTGGGGCGGCCCCGCAAGCGACAGGATATTGAAATCACCGAATATTGCGAATCCCGGGGGATGAGTACATCTCAAGCTGCCTCTGCCCCTTCCGTAGTAGATACTCTATCGCACCGAAATCCTTCTTGCTAACAGAGGAGTTCTTCCGAAATTCCGCCCTGTTTCGAGATTAGCACACTGTAGAGCGAGCATGCCAGGAGACCAATTTCTTCGATTAAGAGCCCCGACTAAGGAACGCACCTAGCATATGCTCTGAAATTCTCTCTCGTCTCCTAGTTACCGTATATGAAGTAGCAGAACTAATCAGCCCAAGTTCGTTGGCTAGCCAGTGAAACAAAACTTTGACAGCGCGACGAGGTGTTTGCTTACAATGGGTTTCTTCCTGGCTTCTCTCAAGCATGTCCGATACAGAGACAGCACCTGTCTTTGGAGACCTGACAGCCGAGCCATTGGATCTATATAGTCGTTGCAAACTGGAGGAAATCCCGAGTGCTAGTAGTGGTATAGCTGCATCACCGGACTGAAGAGTTCAGAAGTTCGGAAATGCAGAGCATGCTTACTGGTAGCTTGTTCGGCTTTTTCCCCGGGGGCTGCCGATCCGCTTACCCCATACGTAGTAGCCGAGCTGCTTTCCCCTTCCGGCCGAGAATCCTGGAGCCGAGGAGCTGGAGAAAACCCCCTCTTCGTTATCTAACTATTTCCCGTACTAACATTAGTAACTACGTAGTCAGCTATCGGCATAAGAAGTGCTGGTGGGAGCTTCGTCAGACCAAACTCACTCTTGGTCTTGGAATACAGATTTATATCACCTCCTAGTTAGACTCCAGCTGCTATTCATCATACTACTAAACTTCATTTACTCTTGACATACTTTATCCGACTACTACTATATACACCGGGTGTCATCAGTATCTACTACTATTAGCACCTTTGATCGATATGGCCACCTTTTCCGTGAGTCCATATCCTTTCCATTGGCCCACTCCTTCTTTCAAGAACTGATAATGTGTCTCATGGCACAGCGTCTGGTTCGTTTCTTGGCCAAGGACGGCCAGACTTATTATGGAGACGCCCTATTGTCAGCAGGCGTGAGCGACATTGCCCAAGCCACGAGAGCACGGGTTATCCGAGGCGACATTTTCGGACAGCACCAAGTCACAGACCAGATTGCTGACATCAAAATGCTCCTGGCGCCATTGGCAAGAAAGGACATTGGGACCGTGCGTTGTCTGGGACTCAATTATGAACAACACGCCATAGAGTCAAACCTACCCTTGCCCAAATTTCCAGTTCTCTTCTACAAGCCGGTCACCTCTGTTACGGGGCCTACAGATGACGTCCCAGTATCCCGCATGGCCCAGCAGGGTGAGGGTCTAGACTATGAGTGTGAATTGGTTGTCGTTATTGGCAAGGAAGCTAAGAATGTGCCCGAGAGCCAGGCTCTGGACTATGTTTTGGGTTATGCCGTTGGAAACGATGTCTCTCATCGTGAATGGCAGTTGAAGCATGGTGGAGGGCAATGGGGGCTGGGCAAGGGCTTCGACGGATGGGCGCCCTTTGGACCAGGTATTGTATCTTCGAAGCTAATCCGTGATCCCAACAACTTGCAGATCTCGACAAAACTGAATGGCCAGACGGTCCAATCATCATCCACCAAGGATATGATCTTCAATGTGGCCAAGACAGTGTCGTTCTTATCTCAGGGTACCACCTTGTTGCCCGGGGATGTAATCTTTACAGGAACGTAAGTTAGCGCTTATTCGCTCCTTTCGCACTTAACTACCATGCACAAGGCTGACTTCTTCAGACCCCAAGGTGTTGGTATGGGTCGAAAGCCGGCGCTCTGGCTCAAGGATGGTGATTTAGTCGAGGTTTCTCTTGAGGGTGTCGGATCATGCCTGAATCGCGTTGTCTTCGACAAGCCCTCTTCGAAGCTCTGAATCAATAATAAAAGGAACAGGTGGCGCAGGGCTTATCGGGTGTAACAAGGACCGTCAGGAGTCCCTTGAACGATGTGGCATCCCGACCACCAACCATTACGACTACTAATTTGTGCATCTTCATATATATAGCGCCCTACAACCAAGACACGTTCGCAGTGACTTCACCATACGTACTTTGTTGGATTTGTTCTATTACTCAAGTGGCACAAGCATGTAATCAAAGCCATATCCTAGTTGACCTGAGCCCCATATCCCTTGATGGTCTCGGCGAATGCCCAGCTCTGGGCTTCAACTTGCTGGTCCTCCTGGATCTCAACCCCCTCCTCAGTAATCACAGCTAAGGAGTACTTGTCCAGACTCCGCGCATCACGGTACCAGAGAACCTTGATACATTCCCTTAGCGCCGCCACGGCCTCATCCTTGGTGATTGACTCAATAGGCCTTTCCTCTGGGAACAGCCGGCGAAGGATTGGGACGGCAAGATGGGCACCAAAGCCGGTCGCGAGATGCGGAGCCGAGAAGGTGGTCCCCAGCAGATCCGCTGAGCTGAGGAATGGCTTCTTGTCTCCATCGAACCCGGCCACCAAGACGTGGTTCCAGAGGGGGTTGAACTCAGAACGGCGCTTGTAGAAGACTTTCGACAAATAAGTATGAAGATTCTTGGCGTTCAACGTGTTTCCGTGGGTAGAGTAATTCTCTCTGATGTCGATGGACTCCAGTAGTCGGTCAATATACTGCATATCCGAAACGTCACCACTGAATCCGATGATGGCAGAATCGCCAAACTTGCGAAGTCGTTTCACGTCGGTGAAGCGGGCAAGGGACCCGTATGATGCTATATGAAAGATTGGCCGTCAGCGAAAGTGTGACTTTAGTCTCCAAAATGATTCTCAGCTATACCTAGGTTATCGGCAGCAATGGCAACTCCGCCGTTGAACTTGACTGCCACTACCGACGTACCAGTCACAGCAGGTGACTGAGTGTGGGTTTTCGGGCCAGTTGTCTGGAGGTATGAGGCGTTGTAGGGTCCGTAAACGTCATCCCTAGGCTTTCAGCACTTTTGTTAGCGACATCATTAATCTGATGCGATGATGCTCTTACGCGACCCCAAGCTTCGGGAAAGTGATTCATGATGGGCGATTGGAACGATATTAGAATGGATGATTGTATGTATTTTCACTGTGTATACCGGAAAATGTGGTTTTGATGTGGAAGTTCAAAGTGATGCTTGAGAAGGAAATAGTAGCTTGTGATGATATCGACGCTGTTCTGGGGTCGGGTCGGTAGGCAGTAGAGCTGACGGAGCTCATGTTACGTGAGCAATGCTATCACCTCCCGCCGCGCCTATCGGAGGCCAACACACGCGCTTAGCGAAAATTAGATACTGCCAAGTATAGCCTAACAATAGTCCCTACAAAAGCAATGTGAAATGCTCATAGATATTTTACTTGCGTCTTACTTATTTCCAGATTCCAACTAATTGGATGAGGTGCCTTTTTGAGGGGCGGAGGAAGGGATTTTTGGAGATTGGCCCCTTTAAAGATGACAGAGTCCTTCCTACTACTACAGTAAGAAAGAGTCGTCCCTGCACGATGACGGGTATCTCACTATTGCTACGTTTTCGGTTATTTGACCCTAGAAATAGACGTTATATAGTCATTTCGTGAGAGAAAGTCTATCATCAGCAGATAACTTTCCTTTCACAAAGTGGCCTCCTATCATAGGCTTTGGGATCGGAGGGCCTTTCTTTGCTTCCCAAGCATTGTACGCCTGGTCATACTGTCCCAGCCGTCATTGACAGTGATACTTGCACTCTGAACTATCCATCGTATATTACCTTTGTTTCGGCCTTGAGCTAGGAATAGGGCCTGCACGGGAGAACTCGCTAGGCGTGGCAGGCACAAAGTTGATCGCATCCCTTTGTCCTGCGGACTTCTTTTCTTCAGCCCTATTCTGAATTTCCCTTTGCGCTTTTAGCAGCTCCTCTTTATACCCCCAACTTGGCAGATCGCTGATGTTCCATATTTCAGGTGGTAAAGATGTGTGATATTGTGCTTGTTCATCAATGCCGGCATGGTCCATCATCTTCTTCAGTAAACTGGGGTTTTTGAGGGATGTAGACCCGGCGAGCTTCTCGTTAAAATGCATGCCCTGTTTCTTTAGGGTCAAGAAGTGTGCGAATTTGGCATTTGCTGCAGAGTTAGGAGAGCCAGGGGGAGATGGTGGGATGTCTAGATTTGGTATCGGAGGAAGTGTTAGGTCATGGATTAATGTTCGGTCCGCTGAGAAGACTTGTGAATGTTCGGCTGGTTGCTCTTGCGGATTTTGTGAGCCTTCATGCGTCGGCCCAAGAACAGGCCTGTCTGTGTTTGGAACAGGTATATCTTTCGATGGTGTGGCTTCATTGGCGGTTTCTGCTTTGGTAACATGTTAAATAAGTCCTACTAGGTTCAGAGACAAGTAGGTTATATCTCCAATCACCTGTAGCTTTTGTCACTTCCTGTGGCTGCGCTTGCTGGCTTGCGATCTTCTGCCGGGTTCATATTAGTAAACGCCGATAACACAGCATAATGCTCCAATTACCTTCGAATGTACTGAGGGCAAATTATTTTCCACCTCTTCGTCACTGCTGCTTTCATACGCTCCTAAGCCAAGCATTATAACTGGGCGTCAGTTCCTGGTGCGTTCCGGGTTTCGGATAAGCCAATTAAGCTTCAAAGATAAAGCGCCCGTGTGAGAATATGAATTATGAGGAGGCGTAGGAGTTGGACATTAGACTCAAATAAGACAACGCTAATTCTTTAGATAACCTGGAGACAGCAGTTCACTCCGCGGTAACAATTGCTCCCAGACCATGACGGAAGCTGTGCGTGATTATATAAGCAGAAGGCAGCTACAACACCGCGTCAGATGCTCAGCAACAGCTCAGCTAGAGGTCCTACTACTATTCACCTCTACAACTACCTACATAACGAACACCCTCCGCTACATCCACAGTCATTAGACGACCAGAGTATAGCAAAAGCTTCATCGCTTCATCCTAATTGATACTATCTACGCATTCGAACTCTACGAAGAATGACGACTCTTGCCGGCAACCCTCTTAGCGAGGCCATCGGATACTCCTTCTCCAATGCGAACAGTGCTCCCCACAGAGAGCACTCTTTCTATCCGTATGCATCACTGTCTTCACTGTATCATAGGTATGGAGCTAACTTACAACGGCAGTTATACGGATAACGGCGGCTCTACCTTAGGCATTACTGGCTCCGATTTCGCGATCCTGGCTGGAGATACTCGATCCGTTGCAGGATACAACATTAACTCTCGTTATGTTCCCAAGGTGTTCAAAATTGGCGGTGATGACGAGTCTGGCGAAGGTGCCAACATCGTCTTGTCAGTCGTGGGTTTCGCAGCAGATGGCCAGGCCCTCAAAGAGCGACTAGATGCAGTGGTGAAGATGTACAAATACCAACACGGAAAGCCCATGTCCGTGAGAGCCTGTGCCCAGCGCTTGTCAACAATTCTTTACCAGAAACGGTTCTTTCCCTACTATGTGCATGCTATCTTAGCGGGCTTGGACGAGGATGGTAAGGGTGCCTTGTACAGCTACGATCCGGTTGGCTCGTACGAGAGAGAGCAATGCAGGGCTGCAGGGTCTGCAGCAAGTCTGATCATGCCGTTCCTGGACAACCAGGTCAACTTCAAAAACCAATATATTCCGGGTAGCGGGGAAGGGCATGCCCTTGAGCCCAAGAAAGCGGAGCCACTACCAAGAGATACTGTTGAGCAGCTGGTGCGAGATGCATTCACTAGCGCCGTCGAAAGACATATTGAGGTCGGAGATGGCTTGCAGATGATGGTTATTACCAGGAGTGGGATCGAGGAGATTTATTATCCGTTGAAGAAGGATTAGGCATACCGGGGCCCATTCTAATCAATGCTTCACCAGCCTAGTTTAGTGTTATACTCTTGCGATAATTTTCTGAATATGAATAGATAAAATATCCAGTGGAGTATTCCTTCCCTCGTTTCTGTGTCGTCATATCCATTATACTCTATCCAGATCATATGCCACAACCCCTAACGCCGATACCATGTCATAAAAAGAAAGAGAATAGAAACAAAACTCTGGTAGAGACAGAGACCGTAGTTCCCATGATGCTGACGGTTGGTTCTTTTTTTTCCCCTAAAAACGCTCCTTCATGCGAGAAGCCACCTTACGAAGGTTCCCATACACTTTGCCCTATTGAGGAGTTAGCAGCTGTTGCATCATCTGAGACGACAATTGACAGGGTCGGCACAAGGTTACTGACCGGTGGACTGCCAAGAATCAAGCTAACAATGGCCTGTTGGGCACAGTCGACATTCTTCACTGCGCCTAGCAGGTGAATCTTCTGGTCTGCAATGACAATTCTTGTCCGAGTAGCGTTCTCTATCGCAAACTTTGTTCGCCCATCTTTACCAGCACAACGTCCAATTGCACGACTAAGGTGCTCTCCGTTGAGGGCTTTGATATCCCGAATCTCAAATGAACGTATGTAAAGATCATCCAACCTGAGAAGTGCGATAGCGTCGTCGACATCGAATCCAAGAGTAAAAGCTTTGACGAAATCCTCGCCCTTCTGCAGGGCTTCCGTATCGGTCGTGAATCGTGACGTACGTAGTTCCACAGCTCGATTCTTGATGTTCATGCGCACTTGAAGTTTGAGGTGTTCGACAAGCGGGGGATAGATGCGTGCCCAGCTAGCCTTCAATGGAGTCATCCTATGCGGTGGTACAGGAACCTTCCTGCTTTCAACTCGATATACCCTGCTAGTGTCTTTGGCTGGCGTGAAGAGGGGCCGTCCCTCTTCGTCGATACGCATATCGCTGTCTTGAGTGGGCTCGATCTCAGGCGCGAGTCCTGCAGTAACCTGATCTGCCGACGTTTGGGCGTCGATCAAGATTTCCTCATCTTGCTCTGGAAGACGTTAGAATGGCCACCCGGTCGGGTTCCCGTAAAGCGTTGGCGGGGACTGACCTGACATAGTAGGCGCAGCAAGCGTCTCTGTCATTTCTACTTCGGCATTTTGCCGTAAAGCTGTGGGTGCAGGCATGTTTCTGTGAGTGGGATCTGAATACTCGACGGTTTAGGCTGCAAATCAGAGTCGGAGTCCGTTATCACAGATTTTACGGTCTATGGAAAAGATGTGTGGTTATAGTGTGAATTTGTGAATTTTCGATGCAAACATTACAAACAGGACCCGCTCCTGTTTGAGGCGGGATGATTTCATGGAAATTTATTCGCGGTCCGCCTGGTTAGATAGCACCGTGCTTCTGCCCGGTGATTTGAGACGCATGCACCTGTCATCCCTGCTATACATCTAATAACCTGGCTTGTTTTGCAGCTTTCTGCTCAATACCAGAGAGGATTCTCTACTGCTTACCTGCCTTCCCAGATTGTCCAGCATGTGACGGCAATCATGTCTGGCTATCTCGGGCGCAGGTTGTACACCAACTTATGGGGAACAACGGAATCAATATTTGGATATGGATTGCGAGAAAGGCGCGTGTCGTGCCTATCATATAAAACAAACACAGAAGACCTCAGTGCTGGCTTTTGCAATTTGCATATTGCGAAAGGATATAGCTCACTTTCACGACAACCGACTCGACCTATCAGAGGATTTGCTACCGTGGGCTTTGTACATGGCGCCTCCGATCACACTGCAGCCAGGGCAAGATACGCCATCCCTTTAAAGGGTTTGATACCGCATAGGATCTTTACACCGGGAAGAAAAGGCTTGGGTATTGTCTCCTGGCTTACGATTACGCGTGATTTTCATACGAGCCCAGATGATCGGAGAACGACCGAGTTACGGAAGGATTCCAAAAATCATAATGACGGCCGCCATCATCCTGACAGGCTCAGTAAAGGTTCCGAGACATCCATCAAAGATAAAAGTCAGATCTCCGAGCCGCAGCTACCTGAGCTTAATCAAAAAGGGCAAATAAACCGCCATCTCAGGGACCGATTGCCACATATACCGCACTTGCACCGGCCCACGAAAGAAGAATTGTTGGCTGCAGCTAATGGGTTCTGGTCACGACTTAAGGTCCGGTTCAAGTGGTTCTCTATACGAAGTGTCAGGCCTTTCAATCTGGATGAAATAACCGCTCTCTTCTCATGGGTGCTCTTGGGACATGTGGTTTGGGTAGTCTTGGGTACTACCACTTTCTTCTCATTGCTTATCATTGCGATTAATACCGTGTTCGCCCAAGGTAGGCCCGAAGTGGTTCTCATCGACATTAATCCGATGCTAATCTCTATAGAAACATTGGCTGGTTGGATCGGCAATTATCTCACCAAGTCTTCCGGTGTAAAGGTCGTCTTCGAGTCTGCGATTGTTCCGAAATGGAAAGATGGCGTGATCACTTTCAAGAACGTCTTTGTCTCCAGGCGACCAGGACAAGGAACGGGGCATGTAAGTAAGGGCTCTTCGAAAACCGCTGCCGCTGTCGCCGCCGCCGCCCTCGGGGAGCAAACCAACCCTGAACTGCCCGAGCAGCGGCCCGTGTCAGATGAAGAGGACACCAACTACACACAATTCGATGTGTCGATCGAAACGGTCAATGTTACCTTGTCATTCACGAAGTGGATCAACGGTAAAGGACTTCTTCGTGACGTTGAGGTACGGGGCATTCGCGGGGTAGTCGACCGCAGATATGTTCACTGGTCGGATGACGATCTTGATCCCAAATTTTATCGACACGAGCACAATCCTGGTGATTTCGAGATTGATTCTTTTAAGATGAGCGATGTCTTGGTTACTGTGTACCAGCCAGACAACTTCAGACCCTTCCCTGTCAGCATCTTTTCATGTGATTTGCCTCAATTGAGAAAACAGTGGCTATTCTATGACTTTATGTCCGCCAATATGATGTCGGGGTCATACGATAACTCATTGTTCACCATCCACCCTCGACAAACTCATGGCTTTACCGGGGCACAGCTGGAAAATGGAGGTGAAGAAGATGGTAAACCGAGTCCATGGAAGAAGCATAGCAGGATTCGTATTGATGGTCTAAATATTGATCATCTAAATCGGGGAGTCCAGGGGCCGTTTTCTTGGATACATGAAGGAACGGTCGACATCGTTTCCGACATCATGTTTCCCGCAGAGAATGATGAAAGCCTTGCGAAGGTTATGGCCGGATTCTATGATCGGCTAGAAGCGACAGTCTCGTCTAACCTGGACCTTGAGTCGACCACGTCCCACATAAATTCGTCAGAAGAAACTGCTGCCGAAGATGACCGGCGATTCCTAGTCACCGATCTCCGCCTCCACTTGAACAATGTCAGGGCCGTTGTTCCTCTTTTCACACGTGACCTATCATATATCAACAATGCGCTTATTAGACCCATTGTTGCCTATATTAATTCAAGGCGTACATTCATTCCAGTGAACTGTCGCCTCGTCAAACGCCTCGGAGATTTTGATGGCAGTTGGACCACTTGGGATAGCGGCTTGATGGATGATCTTTCGGCAGCGGTAAGCTCCTGTCTCTGCCCCGGTGACCTATGATACATACTAATGTTGGACAGGTATACGATGCGTTTGCACGAGATGTGGTTGATGAGCAAGCTCGGAAGCGTCGTTTCAAGAAAGTTGGCTTCTGGTCACTCCAACTAGCTGCCCAGGCCATTTTTATGGGCATGGCCGGAAATATAGCATAGCATTGTATAGTTGTACCATACGGGTGTCTGGGAGTTTAAGCTGGATAATTTGGTTTCACCAGGATATAGGCGTTGGAAGGGGGGAAAAGCGATCTCATCTTTACCCAATCCTCGAATTTTGTTTTACTTTGCCTCAAGGGGGCTGCATTAGACAGGGTGTTCTGGCGTTTTCATGTTCCTATTATATGCCTCTCTTCTCATCTGACGTGGGTTGTCCACCATTTCTGACGCTATTCTCGGTTTCTCGTTTTCAGCGGCGGGGCATGATGGACGGGGCAGCTAAGCAAACCCAACAAGTATGGTGCCCTTGAGGCCTTCTCTCAAAAGTGGGCTTTACTTTTTCATGCAGGACCACTAGCGGCATATGCTTTTTCTGCGCCTATCTCGAAAGGGTATGTCACTGGGGAAATTTGAACCAATCACTTGTTCTAGCAAAGCATAGCCGTTTTAACCAAGCATCTGTAAATGCAGCAAGACTGTTTACTCTGTCTGCAAGTCTGGATACTGAAGGGTGGCTGTCATCTCCTCACCACAGTAAGAGATACTACTAATCTTCTGCCTCGCTCTCACCCTCATAGAAACCTACAAGCTCTCCTCCCTGCACCAGTATTCTCGGCTCAAATTGCATTCTCATTGAAAGAAGGGAGGATCCTTCCTGCTTATGCTCTGCTGTCCCCTCCCCCTTTTTTTCCTTCTTCATTTTCCCCTGTTCCCCTGGCCCCTTCCCCACTCGGCTTAGATCTTGCAACTAGTCTCAGTAAATCATGAGTCGCCGTACTCACCGAACTTCTTCCAACATCTTCCCTTAACCAGCCCGACATTCCCAGGGAATCACCCGATGCCGTCAGTTCTCGGTGTTGTCCTCACGGCGAAGACTCGCATGTGCGGAAGGTATGTTTGTGGTTCCCTCAATCTAAGAACCGTCGAACCGTTGGCTCTGGCCCCCCCTGGCCCGCTGGTGCTGAAACCCCCCAGTCGAACCGTCCGCGTTTAGCGTCCAATCGTTGTTTGGTTCCGCGCCTCCCTCCCATGCGTGGAGTGAGCTCCGACTCCTAAACAAGCCATGTCGCAGCCTCGGCGGCAAGGTAGCGACAATACCACCATCAACCAGCTACCTGCACCCCTTCCCACGTTACCTACAACCAAGCACCAAAGCACGGTGCACTCGCCATTGCCATTACCTAGCGATTTGATTCCTCGCGACTATCTGGGCCCACGTTCTGACGGACAGGCTTTGCGTTCTGGGGCTGCCATTGCTTCCCCCCGCAAACCTACGCCATCTCCTCTTCAAACGAACGTACACTTCCCATCGCCCCGACAAGTCAGCGCCAGTCCATCGCAGACTCCGCTATCTCCGAAGTCATTCAGTAATCCTTCCATGTTCAAGAGCAACTATACGACAAATCATACAGCATATGCGACAATTCAGACTCCTTCCTCGGATACCCATTCACAGACATCCAGCGGATCGGAAGCGGTCGTGAGAGACACTTGGGATAGTCTCAAGCAGTATGATATGAATGATAAAATGAGTGATAATCGGGCGCAGCAGATACCAGATCAGACAGGTTCCAGGATGTCTTCTCCCACCTCACCAGCCAATTCTCTTCAATCGCCCTCCGGAAATCGTCCGGGTCAGCGTATGATGCCCCGGACCTCCTCCATTGATTCGGCCATCTCGTCGATTTCTTCCGCTTCTCAAACACACAAGTCTTCGTTCGATGCCAATGCGCTAAGTCAGGCCGACATCGGAAATTTGATAGCGACTGCTGGGTCAGCTGAGGCTGTGATTATACACCTCCTGAAGGAAAAGCATCATGCGGCCTCTCAAAATTCGCAGCTCTGGCGATTGGTTGATAAGCAGCGTACACTCATTCTAGGCTTGAATAAAGATCTCGAACGTGCTTTGAAAGAGAAGGAACGCTACAGGAAAAAGGTTAAAGAGTTGCAGAGTTCCCCGCCGCCTTTACCATCCACTATTGACTCGAAACTGCGATCACGAGACAGCGAAAGCAGCGGCACGTTGACCAGCCATGGACCTGCCCGAAAAAGCCAGGCGCACAATCGCGGTGGGCATTCGGACAGTATAGACTCCGACAATCTGGGTCAGGGCTTTACTCTTATACAGTCCGCCGCTGTCGAGAAACAAGATTCGCCTAATTCGGCTTCGCTACAAGGCCTCGGTGTAGGCCAGTTGCCATCACACCCAGGCAAGGAGCGTACCGTGAGCAATTCCACTATTCATGATGATCGGCAAGCCGAAACGCAAAGCAATCAATCACTAGTATATACACGGCGAGAATTGTCGACAGCGAGTCCAACCTCTTCGAGTGGTTCAAGATCTCCCGTCGATAGCACTGCACCAGGGCAGGATAAGCAGCAGGATGTGCCCCCTCCGGTCCGGAAACCTCCGCCTGCTCCCTTGAATCTTTCCCAGAAAGATACATCAACAGAACCTGATATATATGACTCTGACTCTGAGTATGAGGATATATTGGCTGCGGATGAGTTGCCAATGGAGCGCGGGAGGAGAAGGACGAGAGATGATGACGATCGAGAACGCGAGGCAGCTCTCAACAGAGACCAAGAGACCCTACAGGACCCTGGAAGCCAAGGAAGCAATTCACATAGTTTGGCGGCTGTGGAATCGCTGTCAAACCCGCGACAAGCACAGCCTTCAATTGACCATTCAGGATCATCCGCGTCCAGTCCCCGTACGAGACATAATGGACCACTTGGCGACCTTCCTAGCATCAGTATTCCAAAGAGTCCCGGTTTGCCAGTCAGCCCAAGGCCCGAGGACCGCCCGCTGGGTTCTCCGTTGCCGCGCTTACCCAGGGAAATTCCTGGTGCTCTATCGTCTTTGCCCATGTCGTCTGAGAGTAACCTTTCCGGATTGGCACTGTCGCCGCGCACTGGCCAGCATCAGAATCCTTTTTCCACAGGGACCCCTTCTAATTTAATTCCAAGCAGTTCTGCATATTCTTCCATGTCAGTCGATGCTCACAATCGGCCTATTCCATCAATCGATGCGGCAGTTAAGATTGACAGCCCACAAGAACCAGTCGTGAGGAATAACGGAATATATCAAGGTCTTGTATCGGATGAATATCCAAACCTCCTGCTGCCACCAAATGCCCTCCCTTCAATACATGTCAAGGTTTCGTCATCACGACTTCGGCCGTCCAGAAATAGTTATATGGCTTCTAGGCAATCGGAGGAAGAACCTGTATTCACGTTGGGCATATTTTCAAGATCCGAAAACATGGAGCTTTGGCGCACTGAAAAGGTTATCGCTGCTCTTCCTCAACTCGATCAACAGATGCGACAATTGTCGTCTTTTGGAGGAAAGTTGCCTGAACGGTCCATTTTTAGCGGACATTCTCCCGCCAAAGTTGACACTAGACGTGCCGCGTTGAATGCCTACTTTGAAGCTCTCCTTGATACCCCGATGGACGACAAGGCGGCGTTGGTCATATGTCAATTCCTTACATCAGATGCCATTGAACCCCGAGATGATGAGATGAGTCTACTGAAAGGTAATCACCAAGCTGGTGCCGAAATCTTACGTGGACCAGATGGTAAACCGAGGAAGGAGGGGTATCTAACAAAACGAGGAAAGAACTTCGGCGGCTGGAAAGCACGATATTTCGTCTTGCATAGCCCCGAGCTAAAGTATTTCGAATCTCCAGGCGGTCCTCATCTTGGTACGATCAAACTGTACAACGCGCAAATCGGCAAGCAATCGCAGAATGCAGGCGGTCGGAACAACTCACCGTCCCACACCGAGGAGGACTCCGACAACCAGTATCGCCATGCTTTCCTCATTTTGGAGCCCAAGCGCAAGGACTCGTCAGCTCTTGTTCGCCATGTTCTGTGTGCTGAGAGTGACGAAGAAAGAGATACCTGGGTGGACGCACTTCTTGAATATGTTGATGGTCAGTCAGAGAACGATGGCCTCAATAGTCCTGCAAGGTCGCTACCATCAGCAACCTCAAAGCAGCAGACTAGTTTTGCTGCCAAACCGAAACTATTCTCAAATGGCGGAAAGAAGACAGACAAAGGAATCGACAATCCAGACACTGAAGGCGCTGATGCTGCAGTTCAGGGCTTCAGTTACGATGATGCTGTTCCTGCCGAGCCACCTGTCCTTGGGCCATCGTTTGATCGACAGATCCCCAAGTCCCCGATAGCCTCTACAGGACCTTCAGTCGATACTGCAGATTCCGGTCCAGACCATGGGCAGTCTTCATCTAGGCTCATCTCCGGCCCTACCAATGGAGCTATAATCCAGGACGCGGGAGCTTGGGGCAACAAAGCAGCTACGAGCGTTAAGGAAAAGAAACGCAGTATTTGGGGTTTCCGCACAAGGTCGTCTGTTGACCTTGCTACTCAGCTCCAGGCTTGCCATGATTCTTCGCTGGCTCCCGTGCAGAACAATATTGAGAAGCGAGAGTTCGTCCGGCCAGTGTTTGGCTTGCCCTTGGCTGAAGCCGTACAGTTTTGCGCACCACAAGGAGTAGATGCTGATTTACCTGCGGTTGTATATCGTTGCATAGAATATCTCAGAGCTAGAGGTGCTGAGTCAGAGGAAGGAATCTTCCGTTTGAGCGGGTCGAATCTTGTTGTCAAGGCACTAAAGGAGAGGTTCAATACTGAAGGCGATGTGGACTTTCTCGCAGATGACCAGTATCATGATGTACATGCCGTCGCCTCCCTTTTCAAACAATACCTACGTGAACTTCCCACCACGGTTTTGACCCGCGAACTTCATCTAGAGTTCTTGCGTGTACTCGGTAAGTACTCACATTGTACGGTTTATTCTATCACTAACACACCTTTATAGAACTTTATGAGAAACAAAAGAAGATCGCCGCTTTCAATCACCTTGTTCACCGACTCCCTCAGCCAAACCTGGCCTTGCTGCGAGCGTTGGTCCAGTTCTTGATTGTTATTGTAAACAACTCTGATGTCAATAAGATGACTATCAGAAATGTTGGTATTGTCTTTGCTCCTACCTTGAACATCCCAGCGCCCGTCTTCTCAATGTTCCTCACCGACTTCGAGGACATCTTCGATGGGGTGCTCAAGACTCCTGCTGAAACGTTGGAGCCGGATGTCAGTTATTCTCCTTCCCATGAAGAATTCCGGTACCCCATTCGTCAGGTTGCTCCGGAGGCATCCACGCCAGGTTATGGTCAGACTACATTCGGTGAACACTCAGGCGGCATGGATGGCTTTTACCTGCAGAATAGTAAAGGCTCTGTATCCAACAGTCATGAACGTTCTACTGGAAGTGGGCCGGATGAATATACCATTGGCCATTCAAGCTCGCCGTCCTTGAACAGGATGTTGTCGCCGAATATTGACAACTCTCGTTCGGCTAAGGCGAAGAGGAGGGAGAGCTCTCTCTTGTTCATGGAAGTCAACAATCAGGACTTTCCTGCATCTCTCCATGGTGAAAACGGTATGGGTTCTTCCTCAAGCTTACCAATCAATATCATCCGCTGACTCTTCAAAGTTTGACGCAGCTTGTATGTGAATAATTACGATTATGGCGTGCTCCAATGGACTCTTACGTCATATTAAGCGTTGTGTTATCATGAATTCCTTTTAGCCTCAAGCTTACTTACTGTTTCTTGTTTCTTTACATATCTCCCTTCCCCGCGCCAAGGTTCGCCTGTTGTCATTGAGACTTTCAAATATGTTGCAGTATGGCTCCTTTGTCACGACCGAGCTCGACGATCCAAACGAATGTGAAACGACCACATTGTACTTCTGCTACAATTAGCCGAGGACTACGGGGTACTCTTAATACTACTAATAATACTGGAGTATCCTCTGTTTCTAATTATCTTCCCTGTCCTTGCCTGTTGCAGTCCGGAGTTGACACGCAGCACACTCTGATACTTATTATTGGATTGTACACACCGTGAACCCTACTGGAAGGAGGCATGCCTAACAATATACCCTCACGCCTTATGATTTTGTCCTTTGGTTTTGGCCTATGCATATGCTACACTTTGAGAACTGCGGATCTACATTGGTTTGTTTCTTTAGCCTATATAGCTAGTATAAATAAGACAACTCCACCAGAACAGGTAACTGCTAGTGGGTACCTCATGAAGGCTTTCCCTCCAGCCATTCACTGAGAGCCCGTAGGAAATTGATCCGAGAGCAGAACGCCAAGGGTATCCGACAAGATGATGTTAGTACAAAGGCCTAGAGCAGAAGATAATCTCGTGCCTAAAAGCCTTTTGCCCGTTCACCCTTCCAGAAACCCATCAATTCCCCGTTATCTTTAACCCAGTCCCGCACGCCATCCACCAGGGCCTTGGCCATTCCCTTGTTCTTGGACTTTCCGTCGGACGCAAATGTACCCGGGGTGAACCCCGAAGTAGGCACACGGTCGCCTGTGGCATACTCGGAGCCCATGGTAGGCAAGACATTATCGCCCGCGCTGAGGCTGACGAAGAGCGCGAATGGAACCAGCCAGACACAGAGTCCAAAATAAGACGCAACCTCTGTGAAGGTTGGCATATCCTCCACGTTAACCTGATATGGTTGGCGCCAGCTGCTAGCGCCACGCGATGAAGGCAATGGCTGTGAAAAGTGGCGAAACCAAAGCCAATGATTCAACCCGACGAGCCCGCATGATAGGATGAAGAGAGGGTCGGACAGCTTGACTATGGGGAATCGGCGGAGATTGCTGGCATATACGATATGCGAGCCGATACTGAGGACGGTCAAGGAGAAGGGAAATCGGTCAAATAAGTAAAGAAGGATCTGAACGGCGATGATACTGTATATCAGCCGGTACAACAGCCGACGGGCGAGAACTGTATGCTCCTCCACAAGCTCCGAGAGGTAGTAAAGGCCGGAGGCTAGAGACAGGTCAGTCTGATGAATACAAATAGCATCACAAGCCATGTGAGCTCGGCATCTCGTTCTATTGTCTATGGTGACCCGAGAGCAAGACCAATCGTCATCATCATCGCGCGCATTGCGGGCATATCGTACCTATCGCTAACGTAAGGAAAGCGAACCCTACAATAACCCCCAAATACCCTACCAAGGGTAGAATCCACATTATGTAGAAGTCGAGGGCGAGGGCGCTGCGGACCGGTTCAAATAGATAGGCACGGGCGTAGTAACATCAAGCATCGGATAGTTGGCAAGATGTAACAAGAGCAATCAGTTGGCCGATCTGGACCGTCCTCGGTGCCTCAGGCTATAAAAAAGTGCAACCACCGCACCGCATGCCAAGCCCCCGCGGCTACACTCCGCCCGACGAAAGTAGGTTCCCCCCGAAAAAAAAAAATAAAATAGTGAGAGGTATGAATGACTTTCCCCTCTCTCTCAATCCTCAACATCGCTCTGCTTCTCTAACCGCCCGAAACACTTAGGGACTTGATCGCAAACATGTCGCGTCCTGAAGATGTCTTGTAGGTGACCCCTTGGTGGATTACGAGGAAATTCAGTAGCCCATTCATCACTAACACGGTGCTACTATCCAAGGCCTCCGGATCTATTCTATGATGATAATGAGTCCCGAAAATATACCACCTCGTCTCGTATCCGTAACATTCAGTCCGACATGACCCATCGGGCACTCGACCTCCTAGACCTGAAGACACCTTCTTTGATCCTTGATCTTGGCTGCGGCTCTGGTCTCTCCGGCGAGATTCTTTCCCAGGTGGCACCCGAAGACGGAGGCCCGCATACCTGGATCGGCATGGACATCTCACCTAGCATGCTCGATGTTGCCCTCCAGCGCGGTGTCGATGGCGATCTCTTCCTGGCTGACATCGGGCAAGGAGTACCGTTCCGGCCAGGAAGTTTCGATGCAGCCATTAGCATCAGTGCTATCCAATGGCTCTGCAATGCGGAGTCTAGTGATGTTAGCCCGGAGTACCGTCTTCGTCGCTTCTTCGAGGGCCTCTATGCTAGCCTGCGGCGTGGTGGTCGCGCAGTTTGCCAATTTTATCCAAAGAACGACGCTCAGCGGAGCATGATCAGTGGGGCTGCCATGAAGGCCGGCTTTGGAGCTGGTATACTGGAGGATGACCCGGGTACTAAGAACAGCAAACTCTACCTCGTGCTCACCGTTGGAGGAGGTGGATTACAAGGTGACATCACCGGTGTTGTTGATGGCATGAACGACGTGGATGTCTTGGACGCCCGGAAAAGGGCTATGGAGCGTGGCAAACAAGCATCATCCCGGAAGGGCGACAAGGCCTGGATTCTACGAAAAAAGGAACAGATGACCCGGAAAGGCAAGGTTGTGAAGGCGAATTCGAAATATACCGGCAGAAAACGACGTCCCGCTTTCTGATTTCTCTTGTACAGCGCGCTCACTATGCCCTTATTATAAATCCCCGGTCACATCCTCACCCCGGTACAGATCGTTCTATCATAGGCGAATTTCCCTGTGCCGGTCAATTACCACTGAAAAGGATCCAGCGTTCCGGTGTCGGCCTTTGCTGGAGAGCTAGAGTAGGGCTCGGCAACCGGTGCGCGGCTATAATTTTCACGTTTGCATACCACTTGAGTTTTCTCCCCTTTGGAGGTTTCTTTGCGCCGTTTCTTTGCCTCTGGGCAAGCCAAGACTATCCCAAGGGAGCTGGCATCCCCGCCAATGTCAGGCCGCTGGAGTTCGTATCTACTGAACACTGGATTCCTCAGTTGTCGTTGGTCTACTGGAATCTTTGCTAAGCAGTCCGGATGTTGAAGAGACACGCTTTCAAATTCAAACGTTTGTGTACAGTTTTACGCGCCCAATAGCACACAATCATGTGTCCGACGCCGCGCGTCGTTGTGTCAGATGGAGTGAATGGGGGTACAAATTATAGAGACAGTCAGAAAGGCCAGAGTTGGTCTACAGATAGAAATAAAAACATTTCACTGGCCTATACAAGCTCTCATCATCATAATTGTAGCAGGTACCACATGCAAGGTGGGAGGTCGGTTTTCAAGTGGGTAATAATTTACAGAGCAGCCTCCATCTTGTCCAGGACTGCCCTGGTGAACTCGTGGGTGGTAGCCTGTCCGCCCATGTCGCGGGTCCTCGTTTTACTAGGGAATTACGCATTAGCGACAGCTCTGAACAAAGCTGGGAATTTTTGGAAATGAAAGTCTGAAACTCACCCCTCACCGATCACATCATAGACGGCCTTGGAGATACGGTTGGCATGGTCGTCCAATCCCAGGTGGCGCAGAAGCATAGATCCAGAAAGGATCATAGCGCTAGGGTTCGCCTGGTCCTTGCCCTTGATGTCAAGACCAACGTGACGGCAGCCTGGCTCGAACACAGCAACGTCACGGCCCATGTTGCAACCAGGGACAACACCAGGTCCACCCACCAGGGCAGACCCAATGTTGGAGAGAATGCCACCGTACAGGTTGGGCATAACCATAACGTCGAACTGCTGAGGGCGAGAAACAGCCTGCATGGAGGCGTTGTCGACGATCATGTCGTTAACCTCCAAAGTCGGGTAGTTCTCGGCGACCTTGTGGAAGGTGCTGCGGAAAAGGCCATCCGCAAGCTTCATGATGTTGGCCTTGTGGATGCAAGTAACCTTCTTGCGGTTGTTGGCAAGAGCGAAACCAAAGGCAAACTTGGCAATGCGCTCGGATTTGGCGCGAGTGATAATCTTCAGGGACTCCACAACACCCTGCACGGACTGGTGTTCGAGACCAGAGTATTCACCTTCGGTGTTCTCACGGATAATGCAAAGATCAACATTCTCGTGACGGGTCTTGTAGCCGGGGATGTTCTTAATGAGGACGATCGAGGCGAAAATATCCAGCTCCTGACGGAGAGCAACGTTGAACGACTGGTGGCCGGAGCGCTCAACTGGGGTGAAGAGGATACCCTTCAGACCCAGCTTGTTACGGCGCAGAGAAGCAATGGACTCCTTGAAAAGTTCTTCCGAGTGCTTGTTACCGGTGTCAACACCGCTAACATCTACCTGCTCCCACTCGATGGGAACATTGTCGGCCTTGAAGATAGTCTTGACCGACTCAGCAACCTCGGCACCGATTCCGTCACCTTTATGAAAGCGAATCACCGAGGCATCAGCAGACTGATCAAGTTAAGGAAGAGGCGGGTGTAGGTACCTGGGATGAGAGTGACGGTGTATTTGCCGCCATACTTGGTGGGCTTGAAGATATCGGACTGAACGCTAGCAAAGGCTGGGGTTATAGAGTCAATAAACCATTATGTCTCTAGCAGGACGGTATTGCACGCGATTAAGAAGGTTGACGCACATCTTGCCGGGATGGAGGAACGGAAGGAAGTCGGCGCCGCAACGCGACGGAGCAAAGACTGCCAAGCATAACCGCGTTAGAGGGAATCGGAAACAACCAAAAACGTAGATCGTCAACGAAAAGGCAATTGAGTAAAGTATATGAGAGTTCGTATTCCAAGTGCGCCCCGGCGTTCCTCTTTAATTCAGCCGGGCGAAAGGATGTAGCGGACGGCGGTGGGAGGGAAGTAAGGGCAAGGATTCGAGCGAAGTCGGGTCGGACAAAGGAATTGATCGGTCAAAAAGCAAGGAACCATCCACTTACCTGCGCGGGTTGCGCCGTCCGCAGAGAGAACATTTTGATGGACAAAGGGGTCGAGAAAAAGGGACAATAAGATTGAACGAACCGAAAAGGAGGAGGAGAGGAGAGGGGACCCAAAAACGTGCGGACGGGAGAGCAAAAAGAGAGAGAGGGAGGAGGGAGGAAAGACAAAGACGGAACCGGAGACGGCGAGAAAAGACCTAAAGCCAGCGATGCACGAGACACCGGAAAAAACGGCGGATCGTCTCGGCATCCACTCAAGAACATGTCGGACAACCAAAACTTACTTACTACTCACGCGGGCCGATCTTATCTCTCTATCACCGCCCCGACCAGCATTTCGACTCAATGGTTCCAGTCTATTATACGTACAAGGATCCTCTGACCTACTGTACATTTCTCACAAGGGAGAACGGATGTACGACCACATGATCTTATTCTTGCTTTTCTCTGTTCATGTCAAAAGGGAAACGTCCCAAGAAAGTACGTAATAATTAAGAAACAGCCAGCAACCACGGCTGACCCGCCACATGCCGGTCCTCGTCGAGGGTCTCAAAACATCCGATTTGCGGAAGTAGAGCGGGTGCTTTGTTCACAACCACCCCATGTTCATCAAGGTCAAAGTACTCAATAGCTTATTGATAGCTGAACCTGGCCATACTTTGTCTTATTGGCAGAACAAGGGAAATTTGATATTTTGACCATCTCATTAGGCCTGAGTGTTATTGACACCCAGTTTTGGAAAGCCTGCGACCTTACTAAATATGAGGTTGTAGAGAGCATCGTGGACGATGGATAAAGAAAGATCTCTGATTCGGACCACTGGGTCTCTCTCTTTCCCCGTCCCTCTCGACCTTACTATAAAGTCTTCTACTTCCTTTCTATTCCTTATTGAAGCCGGTAGCTAACACCAAACGAATAGTCATATTCCAATATTTTGTCTCTATTGGTGGCAATGTCAATTGAACCTCTGGCGCATTTCTCTTGCCTTGCCATTCAATACATGGGAATGTACCCTGTATCTACTTTATTGACTGATGTGTTGCCTCTCCTGGTCAATTGGTGCTTTATTCAGGAGGATGTTGTTGCTCCCTAGTACTTTCTCTTTCCTTGCTCGGGCTCTGGACCCGCTTCAATAGCGATATATTCCATTGATGCATGGCAAGGCAGACTTGACCCAGGGTTTCTGTGTTCTACTAGCAACCTATATAAAGGCTCTGGTTCTTCGTGTTTGGCAGTCTCGGAGAAATACAAACTGTCAAGCCAAAGCTCAAACAGCATTCCCTCAAGTTCAAATTTATCTGACTTTCAGAAAACAAAAACCCCCTCACGTTCCTGCAAAGATGAAGCTCGTCTCTATTGTCCTTGCCGCTCTTGCTGCTACCACTGTGCAGGCTGCTGCCCTGCAGAGATGGTGTCATCTCCCTGGCCAGCCATGCAACATGATCAAGCGTGCGGCTGATGCTAGTGGAGAAGTCAAGCGCTCTGCCGATGCTTTGGCTGAAGCCATTGCAGACGCCTCTCCTGAGACCCTTCAGAGATGGTGTGTCCTGCCTGGTCAGCCCTGCAACAAGATCAAGCGGGCTGTCGAAGCCGGCAGCGAAGTCAAGCGCTCTGCCGATGCCTTTGCGGAGGCTATGGCAGATATCGACGAGTCTGACTTCCAGTAGGCTGGGCCACTGCCTCCAACGAGCCCATGCTTCTCTTTCTCGCCCGTCGCCAGTCTTCCTAGGACTCAACCGACCAGAGTCGGGGTTCGTTATCTTCTTCTTTTACATATTTTTTTCAATTACGTTACTTTCGATCTACGTCATATTCTCTCCCAAAGCTGTTATACTGTGGCCTGGGGCGGTGCTTTGGCTTGAAATCCAAAAAAAGAAAATCCAACATACTACATCCAGGCCGAATTGAAGACCAGCAAACCAAGTGCTGCGTACTGTCTAGTCACTCTTTCTCGCAATATATCAACCGCACCGACTTCCTTGAATTCTGGCAGCTACAACTACCTCTTTGAGTCCTTGCCCTTCGGTTCAAATCTTGAATGAATACCTAACATGGCCCTCGAATGGGTGTGGCGTTCATACCTGGGGAGGAAGAAGGGAGAGATGGTGAATAAAATAAGCTTGGGAGATTGAGGGAGCATAATTTTGTCATGTCTACGAAGTTGTCTGTGGGCTCCCATGGTCATATATTGCTTATTACAAAATACACTACAAAAACCTGTTAACACGTTCTCTCTCCCTCTACAGCTTGTTTAGATTTAGCAGGCTTCTTCCGTAGTTCAAGTCGTTATAAGCACATGCATTCTTTGACGGCATTAGGTAGACCGTCTCCTAGATTTCTATCAATTCAGACGAGAGCCAGGGAAATATAAAGCGATCCAAGCGTAACATTCCATGACATTCACCATGCCGGAAACTCGCAGGCTCGTCATTATGGTAACATTATCTGGGCAATGACTACCACAACCTGGGAATGAACGCCATGGCCATCTTTGTACCCTCGATCTAACGAGGTTGCACTAGGCCACATTGGGGATGACGGTTCATCTCGTCGAATAGACCGTATTGATACTCCACCGAACTTTGCTGTGTAGGTTCCCACCATCTTCGACAGTGAGCATAGTAAACAGGGTCACTTGAAAGCTTATACGGTGATCCGGTTGTTGGTTCAGCCATCAGGTGTGTGGGCTGAGATGAAGGGAGTCCATGCCATTCCCGGGCTATCGCCTCATACCCATTTACCATATAAGGCTCAGCATACTGGTGTCCTTCGTCCCCATTCTCGTTCCTATCAGGCACATCGCACATTTCACGATCACCACCTGTGGCTGCCCAATTCAATGGAGTCGGGGCATGGCCAACAGTGCCGGCTACATTCGAGCTTTCCTGGTCCAGCGATTTAGTTCCGGTGGCGTTGCTAGTTGCTGCATAGCTGTGCTCTGGGGAGATCTGCCACATCTGGATGAGGCGCGATTGTTGTTCTGGCATGGCATGTTCAAAAAGCTCCATTTGCTTGGCCGAGAGTGTTGAAGGGTCCACGTTGTGCTGTCGGAGTGTCTCGTTGATGGTAGCATTGGTGCCGCGGCGATGAACACCTTCGGAGGAACGAGTAGTATTCTGTTGAGCAACATGCGCAGAGTGATGGTAATGTTGTGTGATGCTATATACGATTGGGGATGAGGGAGCAGGACGCTGTACTCCCACGCTCTCTTCGGGTGACAACGGCGTCTCTAAGTTCATCCCCTTGTCGAAGAGTGCTGAGAGATCATTCTGTAATTTCAAATCGCTTTCAGAAGCGGACAATCCGCACTGCATGGTTCTCTTGTCAGAGAGCTTATGATATCAAAAGGTCAAAAGTATCTACCTGGCTACAATAGGGGTTTTCGATGAAAGCAGCAAGTGCATTGGAGATATCTGTAACTTGCCCACAGCATGGGCAGCTATGCAATATAGATGAAGACATATCGTCTATGTATCTTGGGAGTGCAAATGGATGGCAAATGATGCACGCTTGACCTTCTCCTTCTTGGTGTTCTCGAAATTAAAGGGCGGGCGGCAAAGTGGAGGGGAATTGAATATTGAAGCCCTAGACAGCTCCAGGTCCAGTTTAGGATACAACACTCTAGCTGAAGGGAAGCAAGCAGAAGGAAAGGAGATATTTGCTCAGTAGGTAGGAAGATTAAATAGAAAACATCAAGCAATGTGGTGGGGAGGCGCTGGTCAAATGTAAACCGATACATGTCGATGCCCGAAACAGACACATGGTTGGGCATTTATAATGAAGGTCAGAAGGACCAGTACCTTATTCATGCAGCCTTACAAGATCTTGTTCACAGAACGTAGAATATACCTACCTACCGAGTGAAAGTCGCGTGGCTGTTCACCCACCGGATGCTGGCTATGTACTGATGGAACCATCCATGTCATTCAGAAGATGGTCATTATAAGGCCGACAGGGGAAAGCCGGCGGGGATGGAAACCAGTAGTGCATGCTAACCCACATGCATAGAATTACATACGGTTATTTGCATACCGTATCCCCTAGAACATATAGTATTGGTCAGGTGACAAAACTTTACAGGCGTTGATATCTTAAGCCCAATCAAATGTGGCGCACAATATGTGCAATAAGTAGCTTGCCTTTTCGAGTAGAAGTAAGCAGTATGCTATATTACAAGATGTATAAAGATGATGCAACGAGACTTATTATCCCTTATCGCAACCCGGCGGAGTGGGGCCAGCAAAGCTGCAGGGATCGCATCACATGACAGCGTCGGGCTTGGTAAAAGCGGCAAGACACTAGCCTATACCAGGAAGGGGATGATGTACTCAGCTGTTCGTGCTTAGGCAGGCATTGCTAACTACGCGTACCTTAGCTACCTACCTTACCCGAGTGATCACATTGCTAACTGCCCCGTTGCCTGTGCTCAATCTTTCAAGTGTCTCCAGTAACTCAACATCTTGGCCTTATCGACATTCTCAATCCTTCTAATTCTACTCCATCCCTTGAATCTGTGTCAAACAACCCTCACCAGCCATGGTTCGTTCCTCAACCCCCAAGTCGACGTTCCTCCGTGACTGATTATCTCATTACCTAGACTTCCATTGGCACTGGGTACGATCTCTCCAACTCAGTCTTCTCCCCAGATGGCCGCAACTTTCAGGTATCCATTCGCCTTTCTCCATCTTCATAGCAAACGCGGCTCTGTTGACCATTCAAAATAGGTAGAATATGCCGTTAAAGCGGTAGAAAATGGAGGGACAGCCATTGGTATCAGGTGCAAAGATGGTGTCGTGCTCGCAGTGGAGAAAATCATTACCAGCAAGCTCCTGAAGCCTGGCGCCAATAAGAGAATAGCTACGGTTGATCGTCACGTTGGCATTGTAAGGATCCAAGCTGAGTCCAGAACAGTGGGCGTCTACGCTGATTAGGAGTCTGTCGCGCTAATACGTTGCTTCCATGGCAGGTTTCCGCCGGTCTGGTGCCGGACGGGCGACATTTCGTTTCTCGGGCTCGTGATGAAGCTTCATCATGGAGAAGTGTTTACAAAGGGCCAATTCCAACTTCTGCGCTATCCAACCGCCTTGGGAGCTACGTGCAAGCTTACACACTCTACTCTAGTGTCAGGCCTTTCGGCGTGACTGCTATTGTCGGAGGCTGGGACTCCGAAGCCGAGCTTGCTGTCGACGGTCAGGTTGGAAGTGGGCCCAAGTCGGGTTCTGGCGGTAAAGTCGAGGGCGCCAGAACTGGAGGTCCAGGTCTATATATGATTGAGCCAAGCGGCCTGTACTGGGTATGCTCCTGTAATTTCCAAAGGTGCTTTTAGACGATGCTAACGCTATCGAAGGGTTATTATGGCGCCGCCACCGGGAAAGGGAGACAAGCAGCCAAGGCTGAGCTTGAGAAACTCGACCTGAGCTCCGGCACACTGAGCCTTCTCGATGGAGTGAAGGAAGCGGCTCGAATTATCTATGTCGCCCATGAAGACAGTAAAGACAAGGACTTCGAACTGGAAATGACCTGGATTAGTTCATTAGACGGTCCGACGAAGGGAAGGCACGAGGAGGTACCGAAAGAACTCCGTGAGGAGGCAGAGCGGGCAGCAAAGAGAGCTCTGGAGGGAGACGATGAGGAAGAAGACGCAACAAAGGGTGACTCAAACGAGAACGAGCGGATGGAGGAGTGAACTTTACAGTCCGAACCCTACACCTGAGACTCTGTCAAAGAGTTATTCATCTCGTTACTTTTGTGAACCTCATATCCTGATGCACGGTAAACGAATGTATGTTACATGGCAATTGTGCCTTAAGACCGCCAATCAAGGTTCCTGATATTCAACGTATACAATTGATGATTTCTCCTTTGTAGAGGATGATTGATTACCCTAAATCAACGGCAGAATAACTCAAAACGAAACAAGAGATCGTTGCCTTGCCGAAGGTCCACTAAACAATTTTACCCTCAGCCCAGTCTCTTTTCTTTGCTCCAAGTTCCACTGCAGCATTACCCCAGTCCTCTCCGTGATTGTGCATTCCCTTTGTGCCCAAGCCGGCTCTTTCCAAGCCTTGCTCTTCAGTCAAGACAGTAAGCACGCCAAAGATAACCGGCAGTCCCGTATCAAGCTGCACGCGCATCAATCCATGAGTGACGGCATCCGCGATATATTCAAAATGCATAGTCTCTCCTTTAATCAGCACTCCAACGGCAATGATGGCATCGAAAGGTCTAGGTGCATCGGGCGATGGCGACTGCGGAGACGCCTTAGTGAGGTCCGCCGTAGAGGAAGACAGCAAATCGGTGGCACTGATGCCTTGCGCCGAGGCTGAGCCTTTGGCAGCTTCAATCTGCGAAGCCGCATATAACCTGACAGCGTAAATCGTCAGCACCAGTCTCCGAACTCTCTAATAAAATGCCCGAGAAAGAAAAGACTCGATGACAATGGCCTTACTTCTGCACGGCAAAGGGCAACTCATAACTGCCTGGAACAGTGTGGACCGTTATGTTATTCTCAGCAACTCCAGCTGCAAGGAGGCTCCGCTTGGCCCCATCCACGAGAGGACCAATTATGCCCATATTCCACCTCGCATGGACAATGGCGATTCGTAGCCCAGTTCCTAAGGAAAACAAAATTTAGCAGACGGATCATTAGTCGTACGATCAACCTGAAAGACGTCATTACCATCATAGGTCTGCGCAGCGCCCGGGCCTTTCAGAGACAGAGAAGTCATCGCGTTCGAATTCTTGTATGGGATTTCCAAATATAGGGTCTCGATGGACTATTGTCGTCGAATTGAAGGAAGGTGCTGTTCGAGGAAACTGATGAGACAGACAAACAACGTGCAACATATATGTGCGAGTTCCCACGCAAAGTGGGGGATCGGAAGTGTACCCCGCTGGGTCAAGGGGTAATGATCCCTTGAGCTAGATATCTCGTTAGCAATATTTACTGATGTAATAAAACATCCCTCAGATCCCCCACTCTCAACCCACGGAATTCCAGGTTACTTTACTGCCTTCGGCTTGACATGTACAAGTCTAGTTCACTACTAGACACACTACTGGCTGCTACAGTTTGCCATGCGACGAGCTGGCCGGACACACCTCAAACCGACGGATACAACGGAAGCAGAAACCAAACGGAAACGGCAACTAAGAGAGATATGGGCAAAAACTACCAATACTGCAAAGTTTACATGTTACCATCATTAATTTAAAAACCCTATGCATTAATTGAAAGTTCCCACTCTCGTGTCCACAATCTATCGTTTTTCTCCATCGCCCTCTATTCAACAGTAACCGACTTAGCGAGGTTACGGGGGAAATCGACGTTGAGACCCTCTCCCACTGCAAGCCAGTACGAGATAAGCTGCAATGGGATAACGTTCAAAAGTCCTTGAAGGCAATCGACCGTCTTCGGGACCTCAATCTTTTCTGTTTGAGCGGCAGAGAATTCTGGGTCATCATAGTTGCAGATCACGATAGGACGGCCTCCTCGTGCAATGACTGTTGGATGGTTAGAAAATAAAGCTTGCGAATGTGAGCGGAGGATTAACTAACCTTGCTGATAAGCATTCAGTGACTTCGAGAAAATATTATCCCTCGTAAGGATCATGATGATGGGCAGGTTCTCATCCACAAGGGCAAGAACGCCGTGTTTCAGTTCGCCGGACATAACAGCCTCACAGTGGAGGTAGGAGATCTCCTTGATCTTAAGGGCACCTATAAAATCATGTTAATGAGGAGTGATGACAAGAAAGATCGACCTGCTAACCTTCAAGGGCCGTGGGGAACTGGCCACCTCTGCCCAGCAGCAGCAAGCTCTTCTGATCCTTGAAGAACTTTGCGCACATCTGCTTGATGGGCTCATTAAGCTTCAGGATCTCTCTGAATTGCTCTGATACCTTGGCCAAACCCTCCATGATTTCCTCGCGTCTCTTCTGCTTGGAAGCCCTATCCTCGCTAAGTGAGAGTGCAAACATAACCATGGCCACGAACTGCGATGTGTATGCCTTCGTAGAAGCGACACCGATCTCTGGCCCAGCATTGATGTGCACACCGCAGTGAGTCAGGAGGGAGATGGAGGAGCCGACAACGTTAACAATACCAACAGTCAAGGCACCGCGCTCGAGACAATAGCGCAAGGCCATCAGGGAATCGGCTGTCTCTCCCGACTGGGAAACGAAAACACATGTGTCGTCACGGAAGACAGGTGCCTGTCTGTCCAGGAAGTCCGAGGCAAGTTCAACCGAGATAGGTATCTCAGTAAGCTCCTCGAAAACACCACGCACGGCCATGCATGAGTGGTAGCTGGTTCCACAAGCCACAAAGATAATTCTTCTGCACCGACGGATGGTGGAAATATACTGCCGGAGACCGCCCAGTGTGACTTGCTTGTTTGCGACATCCAGTCGACCGCGCATAGTGTTGACCACGGATTCGGGCTGCTCAAAGATCTCCTTCTGCATAAAGTGATCAAAGTTACCCTTCATAATTTCCTGGAGCTCAAGTTCAATGGTCTGAATGGCGCGGACATTAGACGTGCCATCATCCTTGGTCAAACGGTGGATGTTCAGCTGTCCCTCATGGATATGAGCAATGTCATCGTCTTCAAGGTAAAGGACCTTCTTGGTGTGCTCAACGATCGCCGATGGGTCTGATGACAAGAAGAATTCGGCTGGCTGAGGAACGCCGTCATCGGAAAGGAAAGCGCGGGACTGAGACCGGTGCAGGAGTGACTTGTCAGGAGGTGCAAGCAGTCCAGTAGCAGATTTCTTGATGGCAACGTTTTGAGAAGCCTGCTCTGCTGGAAGGGGACCATCCTCGGAGTATTCCACATCAACGAAGTCCACCTTCATCTTCCTCGAAGTTCGCACACCGATAACAAGCGGGGAACCTTTACGGGCCGCAATAACTTCATGAGGATAGTGCACAGACTTGATGAGGAGACCGAAAGCGCCTTCGAGTTCTTTGACAACAGCCTTGGCCAATACCGTGAAGTCAATGTCTGGCTGCTGATCATAAAGATACTTCGTAAGCTTGGCAATGCATTCAGTGTCTGTCTCGGTCTCGAAGCGGAATCCCTTGCTCTCCAGCAAGGCCTTCAATTCTTTGTAGTTGGTAATGATACCATTGTGAACAACAGCAAACTCCCAGTTGGCGTCAGATCTGGGTTATGGCCATATGTTAGTCTCATGTTTCCTTAGCCTAAGCCAATCGGCGGGCATAATTTCAGTAAACCAACCTGTGAGGGTGACAGTTCCGGCGAGACGGAGTACCATGAGTGGCCCAGCGTGTGTGAGCAATACCAGCATGGGACTCAAAGGTCTTGGTGAAATCGGGCTTGGACTCTTCAATGAGTTCCTTCAACTTAGCGACCTTGCCAACTTCCTTGAAGGCACAGACTTCCTTCTTCTTGTCGCCATCGACTGCGAGACCGGCTGAATCATAACCGCGGTATTCAAGTCTCGAAAGACCTACGCAATGTCAGGATACAAGATATATTGGTAGAAGTTCGGGGAGCGATTTGAGACATGACGGAGGCTCGCACGACGGAGAGGGGACCAACCGTTAAGTATAGTATCAAGAATGAACCTGCGGTCTCTTTCGACAAGGTAGTTGATGTAGCCGAAAATGCCACTTGAGAGTTTGTATTAGACATCAGAATATACGAGAATTGAGCTCTGGAGCCGGACATACCACATGTTTGCTTATTTTTATCGTGATTACTCGGAGACGTAAGGGAGAGTAGGGGGTCGTTTGCCGCTCCAAGAAGACGACACTATGTCTAGATATCGAGAAGTTCACCTAAGGAGGTCCATGTTAATCAAGACACCAACAACGAACATTGCGTTCGGAAATGAATTCGACTTACTGCTTATGAGAAGGGGTGATGAACAGGGGTGTAAGTATGAAGGTGGGTTGAGAGAAGGAGGAATCAGGAGGAAAAGACACGGAGAGGTTGAGGAGGTGGTTCACTGGGATCAACAAACAATTGGGAGGGTAGAAAGGAGGGGGAGCTGTTATGTTTTATGTGGTGAGATTGACCCACCTTGGCACACACAGACCAGGGAAGCTGCTATAGGCACTCTCAGCCATTCATCAAATGAGGTAGCAGCCAATAAGCCCACCCTGCGCCTCACACAATCGACTGGTATGTTTCACCCGTGACCTGAGTCAGGCCAGGACCATCCGCATCCAAGGTAGCGATAGAGTATTATTGTACTAGCTTGTACGGATTGCTCAGTAGATACCGAAGTAAGATACTCACCCCCACCTGCATGGTCAGAATAACGCTCCACTTTTAACTATTATTAGTCAAGTTAGGCAAATTCTTTCCCTGACGCCATGGATCTGGTTCGAATGCTGAGACGGAGTATATGATCTAGGGAACTTCTAAACATAGGTTTCTAATAATAAATTCAGCGCTAGGTAATAAATATACTATCACTTCGCCCTCCCTCGCGATGGTCGTGGTGATCTGCTTGAGAGATAGGTATGTACTCCTACAATTGGAAAATGCAACACATCAAGTTGTAAGCAGCAGGTGAAATCAGGTGGAGCACTCATGTCGGTAGTACGTAGTTATGTATGTTATGTATGTACATGTCCTGGGACAAAGAACCTGGCAGGTAGAGAGACCCTAGATCGTGAGGGAGCCCCTCTTTGTTCTTGAGTCGTATCCCACAGTAGATTTTGCCTCTGGTGTAAACTTGCCCATGGAAACCGAGATAATTGAGTGGGAAAAGGGGGAGGGGTAATTGTCGCGATGTGTTTTAAAAGGGGCCACCGTGCGTATCCCCTGGGTACTTCATCTGACCCATGGGGAACTGAACCAAAAACTCGAGGCTCCCCTTTCCTAAGCCGATTACTAAATAGTAGCGGTTCACCAAACAAGATCCTTCCGGAGCCGCCAAGCTCTCTTGTCTACGTAGGTTGGGCATTTAAATATCTTTCTAGTATGGCATGGATGGTATGTAAAGTAAAGCATGGGGTTTATTCATTATATATGTGACAGGCCATTCATCCAACGGGACCTGGAATACGTGTCTCCCGTACCGGAATTGGTTTTTGGCTGATACTAAAAACACTTTCGCAGATGCAGAATACCTACTTACCGAGCATGCGGGCACACCGCCGACTGGGTGGCAAAGACAAAGAAGTGGCCTACATGCAATACTCCATATATCTTTCATGATTCGTATCCGGATTCCAGGAAGTAAGGAGTAGATACACGGGCTACGTTACTGTATAAGTAGTCAAAGCTTAATGTTTATTATGCTTCTTTCTGTTGTTGCACGGTATAAGACTCTGCATACCCGACAACATTCATAGGTTTCTCAGCGTATCTGTGGTTTTACATATGGAGTACCGCACACATCGTCGCCAATAGTCAGCTTTGCTGTGCGATGGATCCCGATACGGAGTAGAAGCCCCACAGCTCAAGGCTGTAGGTTTTTTTAGCTCTCATCGGCCTCGGAGGCTGATGTTTTAACTTCTTACTGGTAATTTGCATGTGTACGGTTTGTTTTCCCTCTCCGTGGTTCTCGCATTACTTGAATCGGGGCATAGATATCTGCCCCATCCAAAAGCAAGTATGTACGATGCGTAGCTTGGGAATTTTATTGCATAATCATATTCATACATGACGTAGGGTCGCCCTTGTTATAAGCATGGAAATGGATGATACTCAACACAGGCAGACAATAATTTGCTCCTATGTTAGTGTTTAATTTTTGCCCGTGAACGACTGTAGGTGTCTTGTCACTGCCGAAAAGAAGGTAACAGGCTTATATATCTTCTATCACACCATATCGGTTTGACCACTTATCCTACCTCAGGTCAGGAGGCTATTGAAAGTCGATGAAGTAACACTCTGCGTGATACTTTAAAGCCCAAGCCCACTATCCCGCAGGGGTGACAGTCCAACTTTGCCGTCTCATCAGTATATGCAAGCTGTTACATATCGGAAGGGTTTCGGTTTTACAAGAACATTGGACGTGAAGCTCAGGTCCGAGTCCTCTCAACTACTACCACCGCTCCTTATTCAATCTTCACCACATAGGTATAAGTTAACTTAATGCATATAGCATTAGTCATACAAACTGGATGTTTTCCATACTACCCGGTCTCTCCAGAGGATGCTAAATAAGTACAAGTATATTGGAATGACGCCCACGATTGCATCGCAGCAAAAGAGTACCATGACTGCGAACAGTCATGTTAATCAATCTTAAACGCCAGGACTTTCTTCTTCCTGGAGTGCCATGCAGAGCCCTGGCATCGAGATGCACTGCTGACTATGCATGAATTTGTTTGCTTCGTTAGGTCAAAATCTGCATCCTTCCCGCCCGTTGGGTTGTCGTTGTCGATGTCGTTCGCAAAATGAAGTCAGGTTACCACAGCACGTAACACTCATCATACGCTAGATGATCAAAGGATATTATCGGCTCAGGACTAGCGTAGGAGTTGACATTTCCACATAACGTTTGACGAAGTCCTGGCTTGGAAACCTCCAGGGTAGTAGAAAGGAGTAGTTAATGGTCCTTAGGTGACAAAGTATGGTGGATGGATTTTCTACCTATCGCTCCGTCCTCCGCACCCCTACTGTACGTTGTTTTGAGAGCAGAAACGGCAAGAAAAGATAAGTCTACGTCGAGCCGCGGGAGATGCCTATAACTTCGCAGACGTTATGGCAATGTGCAGTACTTCTCTGCCCCTTCGTTTTGCGCCTTTCCAGTTCGTGCATTACGTCTTCTTCCCTAGCCGACAGCCCGTGTTTGTTGAGCCATCCATCGTAATCGCACATGGATTGTTACGCTCCCCGCCACCTTGCAAGCCGATTCCTGCCATGAATCGCTCTCTCCGCGCGCTTTTCCAGTCGCGTTGGTAGGGGCTCACCAGAACGGGGAAAATCAGATTGTTTAGTCCCTTAATCAGTACACCCTCTCTCTGCTTTCTTTCCCTACCTTCGTCCTTCGATTTTACCCTCTTTAATTTTACTTTTTCTACCCCAGGAGTTGTAAACCCACCCCTTCTGTTACCCTCCTTTCCTTTAACTCCGCCCGAGCCTGCTTCTGTCAATTCTACCCGCTCTCTCCAGACTTTATTGATTTACTTTTCTCGCGTTACCGCCTTGTGCCCAGGATATTTCCTGCCAATAAATCCGTGCACCGAGTATTATACAACTACCAAGGATGCTACCTGTTGGTTGGAGCTATCGTGGTCTTGGCTTGTAGCCACCTCTCAACATGTCGCGCTCCTCAGCAGGATTTGCAGACTTCTTCCCAACCGCACCGTCCGTCCTCCAGCAAAAGCGCAAGACCATCCGGGAGCGGCCTCGCTCCGAGGCCCATCCGGAACACGACCATAGCGATGAAGGGCGTGCGCTTCCTGAAGAGCCCAAGGCAATCCTTGAGTTGACACCGGGTCTTTACGCGGAGGAACAGAATTTGCCGACTGTCAAAGGTGATGGACTTGCAAGTTCTGACAGTGTGAGCGTTTCGGCTGCCCGCCCATCGACACATACGCATAGCACGGCATATGGGAATGAAGCGCGTCTCGATACGCTTACGCCACTCACTAATGCGGAGTCGTCGCCCGCTCAGAGGCTCAGTCCATCTCACATAAGGATAGCCAACGGGATCGAAGATAGTTCAGGTACCATGAAGACCGACGACATAAAGCCCGCCATGACGCCCCTGCAAACCCCACCAACACCCCGATCGCAGAGTCGCACTTCTGGAAACGTGAGGGGCTGGAAGTTAGTCTATGACCCAGATTCAGAGAAGCGGATATCATCGAAGGAGAAGCGAAGGAAAGCGCGATATGTGGATATAGTGCCTAATGGGCAAGATGATCGACCAGCAGACCCTCGTTTAAAGATATCCAATTATTCGCGAGGTGGTGGCTGCAAGCAGAAGACCAAGTTTCGGCCAGCTCCTTACTCATTGAAACACTGGTCATACGACGCTTCGACAACTATTGGCCCTGGACCTCCGGTACAGATAGTGGTCACCGGGTTCGATCCATTGACCCCAATCGCCCCAATAAATGCTTTGTTCTCGAGTTTCGGGGAGATTGCTGAAATCAACAACCGCACCGATCCAATAACCGGTAGATTTTTGGGGATATGTTCAGTCAAATATAAAGATAGCGCATCTTTCAGAGGAGGCGGGCCCGTTCTCGCGGCGAACGCAGCCAGGCGAGCCTATTATGAGTGCAAAAAAGAGCAACGGATTGGAACGCGCAGAATCAGAGTCGAGCTAGACCGGGATGGTATCGTCTCGGCAAAGATAGTAACAAGGGCAGTCGACTCTCAGAGGATGGGGGACAGGAACAACCTTCTGAGTGCAGAGGAACCTAAAACAGGCGTCTCGGCAAAGAATAATGAGCCTCCACCGACGGCTCCCAAGGGCCCTTCTGGAAGATCCCAAATGCGCCCTACGGTCCCAGTTCCGGAAGGCCCGAGGGCAAGCTTTCTGAAGCCTGTTGTACCATCACTGGTGGAAGAAATACCTATACTGAGTCAGATCAAGCGTGACCCATATATATTCATCGCACACTGTTACGTACCGGTCCTCAGTACCACCGTTCCGCATCTGAAGAAAAGGCTCAAACTATTCGATTGGAAAGACATACGTTGCGATAAGACAGGGTACTACATTGTGTTTGAGAATTCAAGGCGCGGCGAAGAAGAAACCGAAAGATGCTACAAGATGTGCCATATGAAACCTTTGTTCACATACATTATGAACATGGAGAGTCAGCCCTATGGGAATCCTAATTACGAACGAAGTCCAAGTCCCCAGAGACTGCAGGCCGAACAGCGAGAGCGAGCCGAAAAGGACAGGGTGAAAAGGGAAGCAGAGTTGGACATCGAAGAAGAGAAAAGACAACGTGCCCTGGATCTGGACCCTTGCAGAGAGGTGGTGGCGATAATAATACGGGACCTACGAGACAAATTACTTGAAGATGTGAAATCTCGAATTGCAGCACCGGCCTTGTATGACTACCTGGATCCAGTTCGACATGCTACAAAGAGGGAGAGGCTGGGAATTCCTGAACCGGAGGGGGCTAAAAGGCCTATGTTCCGCATCGACCTCGACAGTTCAGCTGGCACACCTGACTCACGCTCTGACTTGTCAACCAGTAGGAATCCTTTGGGTTCGTCTGGTCTGAATATACTTGCTCTTCCACGGATCAGAAAGGCACATCGACTAGATCGCACGAACGCTGCGTTCTTGGATGAAAGAAGAAAACAGCCCTTACGAAAGAAGGAAGTAAGACCACTTTACCATCGTCTCCAGCAACTACACGATGTGGACGATTCAGACGATGAGCAAAGGACACCCTTTACCAGAGACACTGAAGATTTAGACAGTCGTGCCCCGAGCCGGATGAGTTCTGAGACCTCGGATTCAGAGGAAGACTCGGATCGGATCGGTTCTGAAACGTTGGAAGTTCCTGTTGCCGAAAGGCAGACCGATAGTGATAGGTCTCACGATATAGACATCACGAGAGATGATGAATCTGGAGTTTCGCCAAGCGAGGCTCCCGAGCAGGTCCCTGACCGACTCCAATCTTCATCACGCAAAAGAAAGGTGGATGATGACCGAGCAAAGGCACGGAAGAAACAGAAAGGAGGCGACGAATGCTTCGATATGGATGATGCGGCAGGATCTGGGGAGGACCAAGACATGGCATGCTCCCCATCTCGGTCAGATACCATCCAGGATGTCATCGCAGCGGCAGGTGAACCATCTGTAACTGGCACGGATTCCTTGGTCTCCCATGGTCAATTGGCAGGGCATGGTCAGAAAGATGATGCAGTGGCACTCATGGACTCATGGGGTGCTGATGTTGAGTACAAAGGTCTCGGCAAAGACCATCGCCATCTTGTATCCCAAGTTGGTAGTTTTGAGCATGGCAAGCAGACTGAAGAGCCTAGAACGGAGATTGAATGGCGAGTATCGAATGACGAGCCTCGCTCAACGGTCGATGACGACGAATCGATTGTGCTGGATCTCGACGGTTGGCAGAATTTGGTCAAGGATGAAGAGGATCTTTGCTTTCTTCGTGATGTCTTACGAGAATTCTCGAGATCTAATGTTGGCAACCTTTCAGCTTGGGCTTGGAGACAAAAGGAGATTAAGGCACTTAATCGCCCTGAAGAGTCTGGTCCGGTACGCGAGGAGACCGTCATTCCCGGTTACTACGTTTCAAACACGACTGGGGCAGCAAGAACTGAAGGAAGAAAACGGATCTTGGAGTCGGAGAAATCGAAATATCTGCCGCACAGGATCAAAGTTCAAAAGGCCCGTGAAGAGCGAGAAGCTAGGGCGAAGAGCGATCCACATGCTGTTGCTGCAGAAGCCGCAAGGATTGCTGCAGCAAAAACGATTTCGAAGTCCACTTCCCGTTCAACAAGGGTTAACAATCGCCGCCTCATTGCTGATATCAACGCTCAAAAGCAGGCTCTTCCAACTCAGAGCGGCGATGGAGATGTTCTCCGGTTCAACCAGTTGAAGAAACGGAAGAAGCCAGTTCGTTTTGCTCGATCCGCCATCCATAATTGGGGCCTCTATGCAGAAGAGAACATATCTGCGAACGATATGATCATTGAATATGTGGGTGAGAAGGTCCGGCAGCAGGTTGCTGACATGAGAGAACGGCGTTACCTGAAAAGCGGAATCGGTAGTAGTTACCTTTTTCGTATCGATGAAAACACAGTTATAGATGCGACAAAGAGGGGTGGTATTGCCAGGTTTATCAACCACAGCTGTACGCCGAATTGCACGGCCAAAATAATAAAGGTCGATGGCAGCAAGCGAATCGTCATCTATGCCTTACGAGACATCGAAAGGGGTAAGTGGGCATGGCATGTATTGGTCAAATTGAAAAGATACTAACATACTCCATAAACAGACGAAGAGCTGACATATGACTACAAATTTGAGAGAGAGTGGGATAGCGATGACAGAATCCCGTGCCTCTGTGGTTCGACCGGGTGTAAAGGTTTTCTCAACTAAGGCTTCCACTGAGGTCCCGGAATCCATGTCAAAAGAACTTCCTCCCACTACTCTTTGTCTCTCACTCTCTCCCTCTCACTCTCTCCCTCCCCCACACAAACACTCTCGCTCTCTCCCTCCCTCTCTTACTCTCTTACTCTCTCTCCTCCTCTCCCGTTCCATACCCAGCCACTCAAATCTCGATACCTTCCTCAATCTTGGTCTGCAATTCCATCTATAGATAGATGCATTAGTCTGATGGCGTTCATTTGGAATTGGTCGAGAGAAGGACCAGCATCCGGCTGGTAGGATTGTATTTTATAACAACGAAGTGCGTATCTCATGATATGAGTTGACCGGCTGCAAGGCATTCGTGGGACTCCATGTCCCAAATTAACTTGCGATCCTTTATTTACGTAGAGTTGACAGCCGGTTGGCAGTTTTGGTAGATGCAAAGCCGACTGACGGAAGGTCACAAATATTTTTGTCAAAAAGAGACCAACAGATTCCTGGACAGGCATCTCGGGTTCCAGTGACTGGACTCACTTGAACTCACACCTTCGTATATTTAGACTGCGCGGGGTCAGCAAAGTCAAGGACAAGTTTAACGGAAAGGAATATCAGACCTAAATGACTGGGGAGAAGAAAGTTAGCGATTCCTTCCTTGATCATATATTCATGGCCGCAATTTCCGCAACACAATCTTCCTTCAACAACCTGTGTTTCTAACAAGAGCCTGTGGAGTTCCTTTAGAAGCTGCTCATCTTTAAGCGCATCACCTTCCGGCTTAGTGTCTGGGATTTTGGGAAAACCGAGCTATTTCCGGGTGAGTTCAAACAGTCTATAAAGCAGCATATGGCATGATTTGCATTGGACCAGGAATGTACACGCACCTCATTTGCCATGACTCGCAGCGCTTCCCAATCAATCCGAGGAATAATATTGAGTATGAACTCTGGCTGGAACTCCAGTTCCTGCAATTCTAATTCAGCATCTCGAAAATGCAGCGGATATGATGCTGCTGCTGTTTTGCACCCCTTCACAGCACAGGTCAGGAAGTTGACAGTGATGAGCTTCATTTCGAGTAGAGGTATTAACCCAGAATGAAGAAAGTGGGCGACGGTTCTACATTTTCCTTCAGAGTTCGCTTTGGATATATTGGGTGGGAAATTTTTAGTGTCTTACGTTATCGGTAATTTTCATACTTTGGCTGCCGTTTCTCAAGCCCCAGCGAAATTTAGATTAACATACTACGAATCAGGGGGTAGTTACTAGACAAGCACATGCCTCTGAAGAAATCAAAGATTTGAAGATGAAATAAATCAGACTTGAGAACAACGTCAGCTGTCTTCAACGGCGCAGAGAATCACTGGTATGGTATGATGCCGTGAAATCATGTTTCATATGGGGTAATGAAACCCTCCTACCCCGCTCATTCCTGGGATGATATCAGGTAAGATAGAACTCAATTTAGGTATCAAACTGTAGAGATTTTGAGAAATCTAAGACCACTGCAAATTCCGATTTGACTGATATAATTTAGGCTAGTACAAATTGTTTATTATATATGTGAACAGCTTTTTAGACATATTCGTGATATTTTGCCTACATCTCTGTAACTCGTTCACTTGATTATAACCTCCACAAGATCGCTGTCCATGAGCTCGTAGTCTGCAAGATAAGCATTATCATCTAAGCGGTCACCGTCAAATACAAGTTGTATATCACGGGTTGCGGGTATCTGCCTAGCAACACGGAAGGTCGCAACTAGCTCTGATACCTGCATCTCCAGGTTCAGCTCTACCTTCAAATCACCAAACCCGGGACACTTTAATAGTATCCTGTCTGGGGACGAAGTTGCTCCATTCCAGCTCGTATATTCCGGACTGGACTTGGCGTCAGTCACAGTCTGTGAGTGTGAAAGATCAGCGTTGAGAAGGTCTTCTGTAGAAGCTTCCATATGAACTTGTATATCCTCCACATCTAAGTAGAACGTGTCATGTCCGTTGAAATTACCGCTTTTTGCATGGATTCCCAGGCTTCGGCATGTAGTAACATCAAACAGTCTCTTACCCTTCCAGGTCAGGAAGACCGATTCTTGCATTTCTTTGGTGAATTTCTGGCGATTACACCATGCTAGACGGACATCCTTTAGGGGTTGGTTCATTTTTCGGCGGACAATCAATGGTTTGGTATTTGGGATTTTTGAGGTAATGAGGATCTGAACTATTGCTTGATTATGGGCAAGACTGTGATTATGGGGTCTGCCAGTCTCATCAACTTCTCGAGCATTTTGGAAACGTGACTGCTGCACGGAAGCAATCTTGTTCTCTTTGACTGCTTTTGTAACTTCTGAATGTGCACGGATTGCCCCAACTTGAGTAAGCTCCACATCAGGTAGTGACTCACAACATTGGTCGTCAGTCTCTGTTGTAATTCCAACTGTGATACCACGGGTTGAGACTCCCGCGGATGGACCACAACTATCGCCATTGTTGTTGGTCTCTTGTAAGTGCTCACAAGAAGCATTATAATCCAATGGTTGTTCCGCATTGTGTAGTGCTTCATTGTGAGTGAGGGCCCCTAATGAACTTTCTGCGGAGGGCTGTCTGCAGGAGAGACGTCGACGTTTAGAGTTTGTGTGCTCTGATTCCTGCTCTGATTCCTGCTTTGGTTCCTGCTCTGGTTCCTGCTCTGGTTCCTCCTTTTGTTCCTCCTTTGGTTCCTGCACTACAGACAGTCGGCTAGCACGAGCTTTCCGGTTGGCAGTGATAATGTCATTATAGACTTGACCAGCATGACGGTAGAAATTCGGGTCTGTTCCCTCATCTCCCCTGCTTGCCCATGAAGGCTTTTTGAAAAACGAACGCATTTGAGTCGGACGTGGTGAAAGGTATTGATGAATGCAAATTCGGATATCGCAATGGAAATAAAATGAATCCGAATAGTTGACCAGATGCAGTCATACAGAATACTTGATACAACAGTACTCAATGTTACAGTGTTACAGCTTACGGAGAGGCACGTGTTTCATGACCCCAGCCTTCGTCTAACCCCTTTCGGGCTAAGACTGATGATAACCCCCAATCACTACTAAATCAGTGAAATTGCCGATTACGATCACCTAGCGCCTGTTGAGCATTTCCAGCCCTTATTCAAAGCTTAGAGATAGGAAGAGAGAAAGGACAGCAAAATGGAGAACGGTGCCTCATCTGATGGCAAGGATCCCTCAGCTTTTCTGGGTGAAATCATTGGCGCCCCAGTTACTGTTAAATTGAACTCTGGCGTTGTCTATAAAGGTGAACAATCATCTTCTGCTTTGTTCTACCTACCGTTTCTGCCAAAATCGAGTCTTTCTCCCCTGGTACAGGAGAAGAGTACGATTCTTATGGGGGACAGGAGATATATACAAACGAAGAATAGGAATATTAAACGCTAACGAACTCTTCAGGGGAACTTCAATCGGTAGATGGCTATATGAATATCGCTCTGGAGAAATCTGAGGAGTTTGTTAATGGAAATCTGTCCCGCAGTTACGGGGATGCCTTCATTCGCGGAAATAACGGTTTGTTATGTCACACCTAAGGAGATGAACATGTCTAACTATTTCTCTTTGACTCTCATAGTGCTGTATATATCCGCGCATTAATACTATGAATTTCTATTAGCGACTCTTTTCTATCAATTGGATGACCAGCGCAGATAGTCAATCCAAGTGGTTTTTGTTTGAGCCTCTGAACGAGGGTTTCCAGCAGCGGAAACAATCTCTTATTTTAAGACCCATGTCAAATAAAAGGATAGTTGTACTTTAGAATCTGCACTGCTTCCATTGCGCAAACCAGGAATCGCTCATGGAGGGGTAACCGTCTGACTAGAGGCTGCTTCATAAGGTACGGCAGTGACCTAGGCACTGTGCCCCACCTAACGGTTAAAAGTGCGATTCTGGATTGAGTGCTGTGTTACAGACCAGCAAATTAGGCTCCGAGTTTCAAATTTTCTAATCATCCAGCCAACGTCACATTCGATCTTACTTCTATCTTTTCGTACTCGGTCTTGCAGAGCTTACTTTCTGCTTAATTTTTAAAAGTGTGCCCTCGCAAGGAACGAACAGCGTCCAGAAGTCTTGAATCAATTCGCCTCTTTTGAATTGAACAGAATCATGACTTTACAGGCAATCAGATATAACGAGGGCAATCTGTCCATCATAGATCAACTGCAGCTTCCATATGTGGAACAATACATAACGATAAAATCAAGTGAAGAAGCATGGCACGCAATAAAAGATATGCGTGTAAGAGGAGCACCCGCTATTGCCATTGTAGCGGCCCTCGCTCTTGCATCTGAACTTCATGGCCTTATGGCATGCAATGGCATTCCCTCAGAAGCCCCAGAGGTTCAGGCTTTCATTATGGACAAGCTAGATTATCTTGTGAGCAGCAGACCCACGGCAGTAAATCTGGCCGATGCTGCTCGGAAGCTTAGGGCCGTGGCGAGTGATCATACACAAAGGCCTGGATCGACTGGGCGCAGCGTCGCTACTGCTCTGATACAAGCAGCAGAGGAAATGCTGGTGAAGGATATTGAGGACAACAAAAACATAGGAAAGCATGGTGCCCAATGGATCATGGCCAATGCCGTGGGCAAGCCGAAGGCTACTGTTCTCACACATTGCAATACGGGGTAAGTACGACCAAGCTCAACTGCAGGTGATTCGATCCTAACCCGCCGTCAGCTCCCTTGCAACATCAGGTTACGGCACTGCGCTCGGAGTTATCCGCGCCCTTGCGTCTACAGACAATCTGAACCGTGCTTACTGCACCGAGACACGACCCTACAATCAAGGATCTCGGTTGACTGCGTTCGAATTGGTCCACGACCGTCTCCCCGCCACCCTCATAACAGACTCTATGGCCGCTGCTCTACTTGCGAAGTCTGGTACTCAGGTAGATGCCATCGTAGTAGGAGCGGATAGGGTGGCTGCGAACGGAGATACGGCGAATAAAATTGGCACTTATGGCCTCGCTGTGCTTGCAAGGTATCACGGTGTGAAGTTCCTCGTGGCCGCACCGCTTACTACAATTGATCTGGCCACCCCGTCCGGTCATGAAATCATAATCGAGGAACGTGCGGCCTCCGAAGTCACAACTGTCAGAGGACCGCGTGCCAACAAATCTACCAATGGTATTGAATTAGAAACTGTGCGCATAGCCGCCGATGGCATCGATGTCTGGAACCCGGCCTTTGATGTCACACCGTCCACACTTATTGACGGTATCATCACAGAGAAGGGCGTGGCAGAGAAGGACGCCGATGGCCAGTTTCACTTGGAGGACTTGTTTCGCAACTCCTCCTCAACATGAGCTTGTGTCGATGTCACCTCGTCTTGATTATAGCATTGCCCATTCGTCTGCTCGGTTTCTGGGTGCTTTTCAAACGCGTTCAATAACTCCTCTATTTTGTTTTCCAGGTTGTCCAAATGATTTTCCAGCGCCAGAGCTGTCATTTCGCCACTGGGACCATCCTGTTAGGTGAAAACAAGGGTTCGTTGTCTTGAGGCATACCTTGTAATATCCTTGAAAGCCTGTTACTAGTGATCAGCATCTTCGTGTTGAATATAGCAATACCAAGGCGCTCAAAACGTATGTATCCATTGAACTGCGATTACTGGTCATGCTGGGATCAACTTACTTGGGCGATGGTATCATTATGTTGGTTACTAGAAGGCATGGCTGCTGTGCGGGTATCTTGGTGGGTGATAGCTCAATAATTTGAAGGCCGACAAGAACTTGGGTGCTAGTCTAGAGTATATAATAATGTTCTGCCAGTCAATTCCGCCATGTTTGTCCTAACTCCATTTCAGCAGCCTTCTAGATTAGGACAGCAATGGTCATATGACTTTGCATACCGCCTCTGCAGTCTTGTAAAGGCAGCTCTGTAGAGTCTGTATATATAATATACAATGACCCACGTATGGTTCCTGGATGGAGATTCTCAGATTATATTGAGTTCGGTATTGTTTCTCATAGAAAAGATCATTATGATCGGAAGTTTGTCAGGAAGAAAAGCCCTGCAGGCCCTGGCAATTATGACAACCTGAAGACTACTACAATAATAAATTCTAAAATAAGTTAATAATTTTTTATATTTTTTAATTAATAAATTTATTATTACTCTAGGGACAATCTATTCAGAATTAACTAAATTATTATATATATAAATTATAGAATTTATTATTAATGTGATAGAATAACCTAGCTATCGGGGCCTTGGGCATCGAAATGATGTATTACAGTGGTTATAAAAGTTATAAGATTATTAATAATAGTTCTATATCTTCCTGATATCTATAAGATATTAATTTTTTATAATAAGTTACTGATTTTTTAAGAATTGATTTATTTTATAGATATAGGCCATCTTTATTATTATTAAATTAATTTATTATATTTAATAATTAATTTCTTATTTAATCAACAGGTTTTTTATCCTGATAAGTAGATTTTATTATATTTTAATTTTTCTTATTTCAATTATTTAAGGAAGATAGCACCTCTTAAATATAATAAAAAAATATTTAATAATTATATTAATTTTAAATTATTATTAAATACAGTTCCTACTACTGAGGAAATCTAATAGTTAAAAATTATATTTATTAATTAAAATAGATTATTAATTTATAAAGGAGAATAGTCTATTTCTAAAAAAATAATTTTCTAGATAAAATATCTTCTAAATACTATTAATTTTTTTTACATTAGAAAAAAATAAGAAAAAGATTAAATTAAAAATATTTTTTATTTTATTTTAAATTTTAATCTTTAAAAATATTAAGAATAGATTACTGATCTAAAATATATATTTTAAAGAATTTAAGAAATATTTATTAAAGAAATATAAGATTTTTATTATTATTAATTATATAAATCTAGTATACAGGCAGAGATGATATTATTTTATTAATAATAAAAATTTAAGAGTAAAATAATTTTTTAAAAAATTATAATCTTAATTTAAGAATTAGATTCTTACTTTAATTTATAATATTATTATTTTTTAATTAAATATTATAATCTAATTTAAATAAACTTATTAATAATATAGTTAAAATCTGAAAGAGTTTTATATTTATTTTAATATTTTAAAATAATATTTTTTTATTAAACTAAGAAAGAAAAAATTTTATTTTATTTTATTAAATTATTATCTGATTTTAATTATTATATATAAAAATATATTTCTTATCTACCAGAGAAATAAGATGAAATAATAATTATTATTATTTATTATTATAAATTTATAAAATAATAAAAGAAAATATAAATAAAATAATAATTAATTTATTAATTATAAATTATATAAGCACTTCTAAAGTTATACTAATTAATTAATTAAAAAAGATATATTAAATTATAAAAAGAATTTTATTAAAAAAATAATAATTAATTTATAATATTATATATATAAAATAATACCCAACATCTTGCAAACTGATATTTTATTAAAAATAAAAAAATTTAATTTATTAAAATTTATTAATATTTATCAGATTCTAAGAGAAAAGTGAAAAAGTTAAAATAAATTTTATAATTTTAATTTTTTTATTTAAAGTAAAGATTATTTATTATTTTTATATTTTTATTTATATTTAAAATAATCTTAGAATCTTTACGGATCGAGACAGTTATATAGAAATAAATATTACTAATTATTAATTTATTAAGATTTATAATTTCTAATATATTTTAATTACTCTATCTAGAATTAAAGCTATTAATTAAATTCTTATTTTTATTTATAATATATAAAAAATTTTTATTATTATTAATTTATAAAGAAATATCTATATTTTTAAATAATATTATATATGTGGAAGCCATTCAAATGGTCAAATTCGGTGCTATCTAACAAGAATTTCTAGGGTAAGAAAAGAAAAGGAAGAAACTCAAGAAGGAATATATGAACATATAAAGATAAATAAGCTATATAAGATAAATAAATAAAATAAATAAAATAGATATTATATGATCTAGAAATATTATTTATTATTATATTACTTTTCTGTTTAAGTCTGGCTGCCCTTAACTAGTAGTAGATTATTTTTCTTATAATTAGATATAAATTTATCAGTTTTTATAATTATTAATTATTATAGAAGACACTTGGGAGGTCTAAAATAAATAAAATATTTTATATAATAATTTTAAAGTTAGAAAGAGATATTCTTGAAATTCTCTACTAGATATTAGATATAATTTATTATATTAAATATTAGTTACTTAATTTTATACTGGAGGCGACTGTACTGCAGATAGTTTATTAAAATATTTTTTATTTTTTATTTTATTTAATTATTAATTTTAATAAATATAATAGTATCTTAAATCTATTTAAATAATAAATTAAATATATTATATAGGCAGAGCTTTTTAGAATAAAAAATAAAATATATTTATATATATATTCTCAGACAGATAAATCTTATATATATTATTTATTTTATTAATAATAAGTACAGGGCTGTATTAACTTTCAGATAACTTTTATAAAAATTAATTTTATCTTTAATTATAGATATTAATAAAAACTTTATTCCTGATATTAAAATTAATAGAATAATAAGATTAATTAATCTGTTATATTTATTAGTTTTATATTTTATAAATTTTATATAAAAATCCAGATTTACTTTATATAATAAATAAACTCGTGAGCTTGGTCCTAGGTAATATTATATAATAATAAATTAATTAAAAAAATCTAGTTAAATAATATATAGAATTTATATTTTTTTTAATTATAAATAAAAATAGTCTGGTAGATTCATGGGATAGGACTGTAGTAATAAATTTAATTAATAATAATAATTCTGATTAATTATTTTAAAAGTAATTAATAAATAAAATAAATTATTAGATTATATACTGGTTAATAATCTCTGTTTATTTATTAATCTATAGATAATATATTATTAAAAGTTTTAATTTAATTTATAAGATTTTATAGAATTTATTCTAAAAATTAATTATAAATTAATTTTCTTAATTAGAAATTATAATATTAGGAGATTTTATCTAGATATAAATTTAATTAATAAATAAATAAATTATATCTTATACAGAGATTTACTTTATACAGAAAATAAATATTATATACTTACTAAGGTGGTTTATTACTATAAAAATAATATTAAATTTATAATAGTTCTTCAGGAAAAAGCAGAAATTTATAAATATATATTATTATAGCTGATCAGGAATTAGAAAGAATTAAAATAATTTAAATAATAAATCTTAATATATATATATATTTTTTTATAAATTAAATAATTATTTATATAATATCAGATATCTCTGTTTTAGATATTTTAGAAATATTAATATTTAATTAATATTATTATTTTTATTTATCCAGGGTGAGCCAGTAATAGCTATTAATAGATTTTATTTAATAATTAAATTTATAAATTATTTTTATTAGGAATTACTAGTCTATTTTAATATAAAAATAATTTATTTTATAAAAAATAATTAGTTTTTTATTAGTAAGCTTGCTTCCGGAGGTTCTTTAAAAAAAATATAATTAATTATTAGAATATAATTTATAATATAAAAATCTTATTTTATAAAAACTACTAGTATTAGTTCTAGAATTATACCAGACTTTAAAGACTCAGGCTTTAATAATACTTAATAATAATAATTAATAATTATTTTTAAATTAGTCTTCTTTTATATAAGATAATTAATTAGTATATTATTTTTTTAAAATTAGTATTTAATAATAAAATAATATTAAAATAGTATTTCTGCCCAGTAAATCTACTAGATATTAAATTTTTTTATAATTATAAAGTATTCTAGAGCTTAATAATTTATTGAAATTATAAATTTTTTTAATTATTGCAGGTTTTCTAACTCTGTTTTTTATTCTGTAAAAATATATATAATTATTAATATTTTTTTATTATAAATATTATAGTTGTACTCAGGTGGAGATATAATCTTTAAATAATAAATTACAGAATATTATATATTTTTAATCTATTAATAAAGAACTCCTATAATTATTTTATTAATTATATTAATTTTAATACATGTAGGCCTGAATAAATTATAATAAATTAATATAAAAATTAATATTAAAACTTACTTCAGGATCTAGAAGATATTTTTATAAAATTAATTCTAAAAAAATAAAATTTTTTTCTAAATAAATTAGTTTATAGACTTAATAATCTGGCTGTAATTTTTTATAAAATATTAATAAAAATTATAAAATCTGAAAAATAATTAAATTCCTTTAATTATAATCAGATATTATTATTTCATAATTATAATAATTTTTACGGGATTAACCTGAATACTTATAATAGTAATAATAAATTCTAGAAATCTAGTTTTTATTATATAAAACTTATATTTATAGATTACTACTTGGAGTCTGGCTATTTAAAAATATTTAAAAATTTAATAAATATAAAATTTATAATTTACTTTTTTTTTACTGAAGATTAATATATTATTAATATATATTATAATAAATTTATCTAAGAAATTTATAAGAATCTTATTAATAAAATATTAGAAAACTACTAGTTTATTTATAAATTTAAATAATAATATTTAATATTTAAAGATTTTATAATAAGTTTAAAAGATAATTAAATCTTTAAATTTAAGATTTCTATAAATATAATAAAAGTCCTGATAGATATTAAATTTTATAAATATTTTTATATTTTAAAAACAGTCTATTATCTTATTAATTAAAGAAATAAGATAGGGATTTTTTTAGATTAAAATATTAAATTTTTAATAATTATTATATAGATATAGTTCTTCTTCAGGTTTTTTTATTATTAATATAAAAAGATAAACAGGGTTATATTAAATATAATAAATCTTTTTTTCAGATTTTTAATAATATAGTTCCAAGCAGTTTTAAGTTTTTTTAAAATTATTTTATAAAAAGAAATTATTTTTAACAGATTACTTCTTTCTAACTAAATATAATAATTATAGAATTAAGAAAAAGATAAGATATCTGACTTCTTTTTATAAAAAATATTTATTAAACTATAATAATATTTAGAAAGAATCAGCTTTATTTTTTTAATTAATTAAAGTATTTTATCTTAGGACTCAATCTTTTCTATAATAATTTTTTAATAATACTCAGAAATATAATAAATATCTTTAACTTAGAATTTTATGAATGTTTATAGAAAACAGTAGTTTTAATAAAAATTATCTTAATTTCTATAAAGATATTTATTTCTTAAGAATTCTGGAGAGTCTTAGAAATTCTATATTAAAAGCTTTAATCTATTAGATTTTAGTATATTTTTACTAGGGTTTCCTGTGGAGTATTCTAATAAATTTAAAATATTTCAGATTTTCTTTTAAAAAAAGTATTTATAATTAAATATCAATTATTTTTTAAAAATTATAATTTTATTAAGTAGCATCCTACTGGTAGATTTAATTAATAAAATATTATAATAAGATATACCAGAAAATTTATTATAATAGTCTAGTCTTGACTTTATCTTATAAAAAAAAGTTATTAAATTATATAAATTTTTTATTAATAATTTAATAAGATCTTACACTTTATAAATTATATTTATCTTAAAATAATATTATAATAGCCCAGTTTAAGTATTAGAAATAGTATATTATAGAATTAGTATTTATTAATTATAAATATAAGTTAGATAATATAGATTAAGAATATTATAGTCTTATTATTAAAGTCTGTAATAATATAATTAATTTTAAAAAAAAAATAATTTTAATTTAAAAGCAGTAGACTATCTGGATAATAAAAATAATATTTTATAAATATAAATATTAATTCTAGTATTGATAAGAATATATATAAATATTATTAATTTATTATTCAATATTAAAGTTTTAATAGTAAAGCTTTTATTCTCTTAATCTAGTAGATCTTATAAATCTAATAAATTAATATTAATATTTATTTTATTTAAAAAGAAGACTTCTTCTAGATATTATTTTTTATTAAATCTTTATTTTTTACTATTTTTAATTGCTTAATCTAGCCTGCTTTTTTTTAAATAATTATAAATTAAATATTCTTATTTCTGGCAGATAAGGCAGTATTTTTTAATTATTATATAAATATATTCTTTCAGCTTCATATTAATAATATAATTAATATTATAAAAGATCTTAACCAGGATAGAGAAGATTATAATTATAATAATAATAATAATCAATATAAATAATTATTAGTTCAGAGTACTTATCTTACTATAATACTATTTTATTATATTATTAATTAAATCTGATAATTAAATATACTTATTAATATATTACTTAAATATTATATTATTATTATTAAAATAAAATATTATTAACTTCTATAACTTTAGCAGAAGATACTGGAAGAAATTATTTTTTTAATAAATTTTAATAATACCTGTCTTTACTGCAAGATAATAAAATATAAATATAAAATTATAAAATTTATTTTTAACTGTTATCTTGAGCTTCTAATACTGTTAATATATATTATAAAATTTATTTAAATTAGTATAAATAATTTTTAAGTATTTAAATATATTAATTATATCTGTATATAGATCTAAAGTATTAAAATAAAATTAAAAAGTAAAATATTTTTTAATATTATTTTTATAATAATTAATTATATAGGCTTGTCAGACAGCAGCTGGATTTAGATAATTTATATTATTTTTTAGCTTTTATTATATTATAAGAAATTAATTTTTAAAGCTGATAATTTTATTATTATTAAATAAAGATAGGTTAGAGATTTTTATTAATTTCTTAAATTTAGAAATCTCAGCTGTTCAACTATTTTAATTATTAAATTAGAAAAACTAGATTATATATAAATTATATTTATATATTAATTTATTATAACTATTATTAAATTTATCCTGCTGGCGGATAGTCTTTTATATTTTTATTTTTGATTTATCTATAATATAAAGAATTATATTAAAGATTTTATCAGGATTCTTTATATATAGCTTATAAAACTAGTTACAGATAATATTTTTCTAGTTATTAGATTTTTCTTTTAGCAGAAAAATTAAATATTATTAGAAGTTTACAGTATATAATACTGATTTAATATAATTATCTCTAGCTATTATAAGTATTTTTATTAATTATTCTAATTTAGGTTTTGATTAGATTATTCTATTTTAGTTATATTTAATGCTATTAAATATATATAAAAAATAATACTAGCTGCTGAGCTAGATAACTAGTAGTATATAATATTAATTTAAGAAATAAAAGAAAAAATAATACTAGAAACTATATAAAAGCTATTTAAATAATCAAATTCAGTACTATTTAATAAGAATTTCTAGTATAAGAAAAGAAAAGGAAGAAGCTTAGGAAAGAATATATAATTATATAAATATAAATAAATCATGCGAGATGAATAAATAAAACAAACAAAACAGATGTCATGTGACCCAGAAATGTCACTCGCCGTCACAATATAAAAATTAATTAAAATTTTTATCTGCATGGTAATCTGATTCTATTATTAATGATTATATTTTAAAATCTCTGTATTAACTTATTAGCATAAAATTAATAATAATAATTTAATATATTATTTATTTTTTTATTATTTAATTTAATAGAGTAACCTGAAACTCAGTAAAAATATATATTATTATTAAATTTTCTGAAGATATTTAGCTCCCGGAGAAAAAGTCTTCTAATCTTTCTTTAAATTAAGAAATAATCCCAGTAGAATTCTAGAAATTCTAAAATATATTTTTTATAAATTTCTTCTAGTAATTTTCCTCTTATAGCTTTATAGATTATGCTATTGATATTAAATTTAATAAAATATTTTTTTATAAATTTATATATTTCTTAATAACTTTTATATAATATACTTTAATAATATTTTTTTTTCTTATTAAATAAGAAATTCCATACAAAGCATATTTATTAAGTATTAAAAAGATTTTAAAAAGTTTAATTTTATATAAAGTTATCTAAGTATTTATTTTATTAATTTTAAATTAAATTTTTAAAATATATTATTAATGCTACTAGAGTATCCATGGATTTTTAATAAATAAATAATATTATTTTATAATTAATCTTTAAAAATTACTATAATATCCAGATTTTTTAAAATCCTGTAACTTCTACTATTAATTTATTTGAAATTATTTTTAAATTATTTTATTACTTATTTTCTTACTTTATAGAGCAGTTAATAGTTGAAAATCTAAAAAAATTTATTTAAATTTATATAAATAATTTATTTTTTACTGTTTAATCACTATCTTTTAATAAATATTTTTATTAATATACTTTAATCCTATAAAATCCTAGTATTTAGAAACTGATATATTAAAGAAAAAAATAAATAATATTTTATTCTAATTTAATAATAAAAATATATTTTATTTAACTATTTTCTAGTCTTGTAAGTTCTCTGGTATTGAATTAAATTATAATATTTTAAATTAAAAATTACTTATTATTATTTACTTTTTTAAATAGTAGTGATAGTATCTTGAAAATATTTTTTAAATAATTAAAATTTTATTTAATTATCTAAATTTATAATTTTTTATATATTAAATTAAAATTAATAAGAGACAAGTTTAATAGCTTATAAATTTAATTTATTAAATATAAAATAGAAAAGTAAAATTTAATAAATAAATTCTTTAAAATATCTTTAAAATTCCAGGTAGAATCTGCTTATTAAAGAGATTTAGTAATTTTAATTTAAAAATAATTTATAAATATATTATTTTTGATAGTAAGAGACTTAATTAAAAAGGAATTCTAGTTTAAATTTTAAAATATATAGGATTATTCTAGGTTTAATACCTGTATTATATTAAATTTAGAGAATTTTAATAATTAAGCTAGTATAGAGATAACTGATTAAATTATTTAAAAAAACTTATTTTAAAAGAGATTTACTTTTTAATTTATAATATTATAAGTGTATACTGTAAGTATTTTATATTTAAAGATATATATAATTTTAAATTTTAAAAGATAATCTTATATTTATAAGATAAAGATCTAGAAATATAATAATAAAAGGCTATTATTTAATAAAGATAACTAGACTAAAAATATTAAATAATAAAAATTATAAATTATTTATATTTTAAAAATTATTACTATATTCTATTTTCTAAGATATTATATTAAATATTTATTTATTTATATCATAATAATCCACTAGCGGGACACTTTAAAAAAATAAAAATAAAAATATTATTTAATAAAAATTCTAATTAAAATAGATTATATCAGAATATAATTTAATATATTTAAATTTATTTAATATATTAAGATAATACTGCTTCAAAATATTAATTATATAATATTTTTAAATTATTACTAATTCTATCTTATTTTTTTAATAAATTAATAATAGATTTTATCACGAGACTATCTCTAATTATTTAATATAAGAAAACTATTAATACTTTTCTTATTATTATTAATTAATTTTTAAAATATTATATTTTTTTTATTATTTTATTATTTTATTAATAATAAGTACTCCAGATCTTATAAAATTATTTTTTAAATAAATTAAATTAATTTTTAAATTACTGACAGGAATTATATCAGATTAAAAATTAATTTTTATAAATAAATTCTAGTTATATCTAGCTTATAATAATTATATAATTTCAAATTTTTTAATTATATTTTATTCTTAAATTAATAACTAAACAGAATAGATAAATTAAATTCTTACATATTATTTTTAATATTATTTTAATTAATTTAATATAAACTGACCAGTAATGCTGCTAATTATTTAATTTATGTATAATAATATAAATAATATAATTACAGATCTATTTTCTTATAATATCTTATATAAATATTTTCTGGACTTTTATATTAAAATTAAAAATAATTCTTAATAATAAAAGATTTTAATTATATAAAAAAATTAAAAAATTTAAAGAAACAAGAGAATAGTTACAGAAGATATAATAAATAATTATAAAAAAATAAAAAAAAAATTATAATAAATATAAAAGGCTATTTTTCTTTAAAGAAAAAAATTTAATTAAATTATTAATCTGGAATTTATAATTTAAAGTTAGTTCTAAAGTTTATAAAATTTTTTAAATTTGTAAATATATTAGATTCCAAGTATATTACTTATATTTATCTGAGAAATACAGATAAATTTATAATATATATTATATTTTTTTACTGGAACTGTGGAATACTAGTTAAGATTATAAAAAATTATTTTTAATATCTGATTTAGATAATAAGAAAAATAAAAAATCAAAAAAATTAAAAATTATTAATAATATAATAATTAAGACTACTACCTGATCAAATAAAAAGAATAATTAAATAAATATAATTATTAGATTTCTAATGATAATATAATAAATAAATAAAAAAGTATTAAAAAATATTAAAAAATATATCAGAAGCTATAATAACTAAAGAAAATTTAATAAAATATTATTAAATAATTTACAGAACTATATCCAGCTGTTAATAATAAATTAATTAAATAATATTTTATTTATATATTAATAAATATATTTTAAATATTATTATAAGGTGACAGGCTTTGCTTATATATATTAATAATTATAATTTATTATTATTTAATATTAATTTAATTATAAATTAAATATAAGTTATTTTTATAACTTTTTTAAAATTACTAGAAATTCTTTAAATATTTAATTAAAAATAATATTTAATTTATTATTTTTAAACTATAAGTAAACTGCGGCTGAAATATTAGTATAACATAATTATTTTATTAAAATTTATAAAATAAAACTAGGATTACCGGCCATGAGATATAATTTTTTAATATTAGTTTTTATAATCTTGTAATATCTGGCCAGAAATATTTTATAATTAATAATATAATATTAGTAAAATATTAATATAATCATTTATAATTAAGTTATTTCTTATATATTGATTTCTGAGTAACTGAAAGACTATAATACTAGTAATAAATTATTATTATTTATATAAATATTTTATCCAGATATATAATACAGTTATTTATAATATAGAAAATATTTTTATTAAAATTTATATAAATATTATTTTTTTTATTTTTTAGATTATGAAAAAAGCAGGTATAATACTAATCTAAAAATTTAAATAATTTAATAATATTTTCTAAGGTTTCTATAGAAATCTAATTATATTAATCTAGAAATATTAGAGGAAGTCTATAAATTTATATTATTTTATAATTATTATAATAGCTGCTATATCAGTAATATAAATTAAATTTTTTTATTCAAAATATAATAAATTTTAAAAGTTTTCTGTATTTTTATCTCACCAGATTTAAAGTTTTTTATTAAGATATAAAAATAATATATATATTATGATTATTATAGTTTAATCACTATAATACAGATAAAATGTGATTAGTTAACTATGATTTTATAATAATAATAGTATATTCTGTTAATTATATTAAGAAATTTGATATAAAATATATAATTCAAAGATGAATAGAGTAAGAAATAAATATAGAAAAATACTTAATTATTAAATAATTAATATATAATAATAAAAATAATAAAAAATTAATAAAAAAACTATAAAAAATAAATAAAATAATATAAAAAAATCTTTTATTTATACTTTTTCTTTACTAATTTATTTATAAAAATATAATTAAATATTCTTAAAGCTATACAGAAATAATATATATATTTATTTTTATAATATTCTCTGTAAATCCTTTATTTTTTATTATTAAATTTATACTATTCTAAATTAAAAATATATAAGATTATTCTTAATATTTAAGCCAGGTGGCTTATCCTAGTAAAAAAAAAGTATCATTTATAATAAAATAATCTAGTTATCAGGATCTTAGGTATTAAAATAATATATCATAATAATTATCAAAATTATAAAATTATTAATAATAGTCTTATATTTCTCTGATATTTATAAAATACTGATTTCCCCATAATAAGCTACTGATCTTTTAAGAATCAGTTTATCTTATAAATATAGATTATCTTTATCATTATTAGACTAATCTATTATATTTAGTGGCTGATTCCTTACCTAGTTGACAGGCTTTCTATCTTGACAAGTAGATCCTATCACAATTAAGAAATAAATGCGCCATTCAATAATTTCTTAAAACATATTTATATAAAAATTATATTATATAAGCTTCCTGGTTGTCTATAAAATCCTGATTTTTTTATAATTTTTTATATTTTATTTTTAGACAAATGGAAAAAACACTTATAATAAAACAATTATATATTGATATCTATTATATAATATTTATTTTAAAAATGAATTCAAATTTGATAGTAAATAAATCTAAATTATATATATAAAATATATATATCTTTTATATTAATCATATATATTTTTGTATAGTAATTATTATCAGCTGTAAAACTGGCCAGTGGCAGAATCTTTATTCTAAACGTATTTAAAAAAACGGAGAAATATAATTTACTAAAATAATATTTTTTATTATTAATTAAATAATAGATTGATTACCACTTATCTAAACTAGTTAGTAGGGTTCAATATTTTTGGAAGGTTTAACCCTATTTATACTTACTAATTATATATTATTTATTATTATTTATTATTATTTATTATTATTTATTATTATTTATTATTCTGGGGAAGGCTTCTACAGAAGATCTTTATTTAAATTAAATTTATAAATATATTTATATTTATTTGAAAATAATAATGATTAGTTATTATTTTTTTATAATTTCATTTATTAATATAATTGTATTCTTCAAAAATATATAAACTATAATTAAATATTGATTATTTATTAGAGTCATTATATATTTGATTTATGAAATGATATATATATATATATTCCTTAGAAATTATTAAATGGCAAATTTATTTCTTAATAATAAATTATATAATTTATATATATATATAATATAATTAATTCTGAATAAATTAAATTATATATATATTTTTTAGAAAACATGTGAAAAACTTATCTAGAAATTATTAAATAAAAAATATAAAAATAATACTTTTTATCTAATTTATTAAAAAATAATAAAATATAATAATTAATTAAATCCTGAAGAAGTCTTCTATAATATTCTATATAAATTATATTGATTTTTCATAAATAAATAATATAATAATATAAAGATTCTGAGGAAGCCTTCCTCAGGATCTTTTTATCTATATATTTTTATATATTAAATTATATTTTATAAGATTTATATTTAATTTAAAATTAAGATAAATAAATTATATATATCTATTATTTACTAGCTACTACTTACTGATTTTTGAAAAAAATAAAGAGAATTATTTTTTTAAATTAAATCTAAATTCTAGGACTATTATTACTGAATCAATATTATTTTTAATATTATTCGTTATATTATTCTCCTGTAATTATGAATAATTAGATTATTTAGATCTATGTTCTTTATTATATAAAGCTAGAAAATTATATAAGCTCTATTTAATTTAAAAATATATATTTATTTATTAACTAATTTTATAAAATCAATATTAATATTAATAAATTATAATCTGTTGGATATACTCTTTATTAAAATAATTATAATAATAATTACAGATATTTTAATTAATATTAAATATTTATTTAATATTTACTTCAGAAGTAGCAATTCTAAGAAGATTTTAGATTATCTGGAAAAAATTAAATAATAATATTTAATATCTTTCTATAACTTAAGAAAGTTATAATTCAGATAAGATATTACTGGAAGACTAGTAAAATATTATTTTATTCTAAAAATATTATAATTTTTCATTTAGAATTAAGTATACTAGTTATAATTCTAATAAAGATTATTAAATCTAGTATTATTTAAATAAAATAATTTATTATTAATTTAATGATCATGCTGTAAATCAGTTTTTCCTAAATTAATAGTAATTATTATAATGATTATAAAATTCTTATTAGTATTTTTTTAAATATTTAGAGCCCTATAATAAACATTATAATATCAATTTAGATTTTATATAATCTTTTAATATTCAGAATATTATATTTATAAAATTATAACTTAGTAACCAGATCAAGGATATAAACTAGATCATAAAATAATTTCTAGTTATTATTAATTAATTTAATTATAATAATAAATTAGTTTTTTCTATATCTTCTCAATAATAGAGACTAAACCTAGATACTTATAATTATTTATTTATAATTTTTTATTTATTTTTATTTCTATTCCTATTCTTCCAGATCTATTCTTCCAGATAGATGAAAAGAATATTATGTATAAAAATATTTTATATATTAGTATTACTAATATTACTAGCAGTAATAGTAATATCAGAAATAGTCTAAAAAATAAAAAGTACTGTAATATACTGTGACGGCGAGTGACGTCCCAGGGCTATATAAATTCTATTTTATTCATCTTATTTGCTTGTCTTACATAGCTTACTTATTTTTATATAATTATATTTTTTTCTGAGCTTCTTTCTTTCTTTTCTTATATTAGAAATTTTTGTTGAATAATATTAAATTTAATTATTTAAATAGTTTTTAAATAACTTTTAGTATTATTTTATTTTTTATTCTTCAAATTAATATTATATACTGCTAGTTCCCTAGCTTAATAACTAGTATTATTTTTATACATATTTAATAATATTAAAGAAAGTTAAGATAAAATAATTTAACTAAAATCTAAACTAGAATAATTAATAAAAATATTTATAATAACTAGAGAAAGCTATACTAATTCAATATTATATATTATAAATTTTTAATGATACGTGATAATCCTGCTGATATAAATAATTTTATAAAATATATATAAAAACTTTTAATTAAATCTATAATGTAATTCTCTATATTATAAAAGAAATAAAAATAGAGATATATAAGATTATCTATTAATAAAATAAATTTAATAATAATTGTAATAAATTAATATATAAATATAATTTATATATTATTTAATTTTTTTAATTTAATAACTAGAATAACTGAGCAGCTGAAATTTTTGCATTTAAAAAATTAATAAAAAATTTTAATTTATTTCTATTTAGTAATAGCAAACTTATTAATTTTAGAAATTAATTTCTTATAATATAATAAAAGCTGAAAGTTAATATAAATTATTTAAATATAATTATTATATAAGCTTATATAACTAGCTACTATAAAAAAAATATTAATAATATTTAAGTTTCTAACTCTGTCCTAATACTTTAAATTTCTATATAAATATAATTAACATATTTAAATATCTGAGAATTTTTTATACTACTTTAAATAAATTTTATTATATATATTTATAGTATCAGAAAAATAAAATAATTAATAATAATAAATTTAAATAATTCTATATTTATATTTTATTATCTTACAGTAAAGGCAGGTATTATTGAAATTTATTAGAATAACTTTTGTTAATATTGTTTATTAAAATTATAAGAGCTAATAATATCCTATTCTAATAATAATAATATAATATTTAAATAATATATTAAGAAATATATCTGATTATTAGATTAATTTAACAATATAATAAAATTTTATAATAAAATAAATGTCCTGAACCGCCAGTTATTTATATTGATTATTATTATTATTATTATTATTATTATTATATATTATATTTATTTTATACATCTCTAATACTACTAGTATCTTATTTTTATAAAATCTTATTTCAATATTAATCTTCATTATATAATCTTCATTAAATATATTAAATATAATTATTATTTAATTTACATTTACTCTTATATATCAGTAAGTGATTCCTTTATAATAAATATATTAAATATAATATCAAATTAACCAGTATAATAAGTCTCTAATAAATATTATTTTTCAATAATTATTATTATAAAGATTTATTATTATTATTAAATTAATTAAATAATATTTTATACCAGGTTATATTTAAGATAATAATATTAATTTTTTTAAGTAGGTATTTATATAGTCAGATAAATAATTAAATATACTTTAATATTTTTTTATTCTTTTATAAATAATTAATTATTAAATAAAAATCTTTTTTATTGATTATTTTTAATATTTATTAATCAGTTTTAAAAATAATTAACAAAATTTATTTATTCAAAGATAATAAGACTCTGAAAGTAAAATATGAAAAATTAAACATAAATTTTTATATTTTAATAATAATAATTATAATCTATATAATTATAATCTCATGTATCAATCATCAGGAAAAATCTAATTTATTAATAATTAAATTTTATATTTAAATAAATAAGTATAATATTTTTAATTTATATTATAATTTTCTGCTCTATCTGGAGGATCCTTTTTATATTTATAATTATATTATATTATTATTATTTTGTTTATCTTATTTAATAAGATTTTCAAGTATTTTTCTAATTTTAATAAAAATATTTATTTATTTATTTATAGCAGGTACTTCGCCCGGGAGAAGTTCTTAATTTATATTAATTTATAATTAAAATATAAAATTTATTAGTGCCTTATAAAATATAGTTTTTATAATATTATAAATTATATTATTATAAATTATTTAGATTATTAGAAGCTATCAAACTTAATTATCTTAAAAAAATTTAAATAGACTTATAAGTAATATTTAAAAGTTTAATTTTAATATTTAATTTATCTGTCTGTTTAAAAATAATATATTATTAATAATTTTCTATAAATATTTATATAATAATATAAAGTTATTTAATATTTATTAAGAAAGATAATTTCTTTATTAATTATTAATTTTTAATATTTCCCAGGATAAGTATGGTATATTTATATATTAATTTTATAAATTATAAAGTTATAATATTATTTTAATACAATAAATAAAATACAAATTTAATATATATATCTATTATTATTAAAACTATATTATAAATTTTCCCTTGCTATTGACTCAGGAATAAATTTATAATAAAATTTATAATTGTTATCTTTTTAAATCTATTAAATTACAATAAAATTTTTAATTTACTATAAAATACATAACAGTAAATTTAAATTCTTTAATGAAAATTATATATTTTTATATATTTTTTTATTTTAATATATATATATATATATACTATTATTTGTGCTGGATATTCTTTAAAATATATTATTTTTAATAATATCTATCTTTTAATATATTACAATTTACTTATAATATTTCTTATTTTATTATTATATTAATCAGGATTATTACATATTTATTCTTTCTAAGTAAATTGATTTTAATTATTTTCTAAATTACTTAACTTTTTTTATAAGAATTTTAATTTTTTGTTCTTATACCCACAGGTTCTTTTCCTATATTTTATAAAATAAATCTGCTAGAAAATTTTTTTAATTAAAATATATTATCTTAAATTTAATTATTATGTATACATAAATCCATGATATTAGAAGAGTTAAAATTCTTATATTATTATTAATATTTCTTTTATTTATAAAAATATTTTAATACTTACAAATATTCTCTTTTATAAATATATATTCAGATATTTGATTTAATTTTTAATATAATTATTTAAGTTATTTTCTACTAGTACTCTTCTAATATTTTTATCTATTTTTTTTATATTTACTAAATTCTTCAATAATTTTATTTATAATATAAATAATAATAAGCTTTATCTTATCTCTTCTAGTAAAAATATAAGATCTAAATATTAATTGAATATATTTATAAAATTCTTCTCCCCAGGCTAGTGCTTAATTATAAAATTAGATATTATAAATAATTTTATGTATTTAATTTATTAAAAGATTAAGTTTTTTAAGTACAGGATTTAAAAAATCCTAAAATTAATATAATTAAATTTTATTATAATCAGAAATTTACTCTCTTCCACATAATAATATTATTATTCAAATACTTCTATCATAGTAAGTAATTCTTAATTATTTATAAATTATTTATACTTTATATTTAGTATTTTTTTAAAAAAATATATAATAAAATACTATATGTTTTCTGCCTGTATTTATAAAATAAGATTGAATAATTATTTAACAAAGTTATACTAAGTAATCCTGCCTATATATACCCTGTTTAGATATAAATTTTATATTACTAATAATAATGATATTATTATACTTTATTTTATTTCAATGTTTACAGAAACAGCCATTAAAGTAATTCTAAGAAAGTAGATTAGATAATAGTCTCATCCGAAATATATTAATACAATTAAATAGATAAATAAAAGAGACATAAAGACAATATGGATATATATATATTTAAAAAAGAATATAAAATCATTTTACAGTCTGATATTTAGTAAATAAAGTAACTACTAAAGTATTAAGTATTATATATTATAAATAGATTAAGGAAGAAGATATATCTGTATAAGATTTCTAGTAGCTAGTATGATAAATATAAGTTAGGAATAATTTTAAATCTATTTTGTACCAGTTCTATTATAATCTAAGTAATAATAACTTCCCAGCTATAAAAATATTTTTAATAATAAATATATTAATTATTTTATTGAGACCAGTGCTAAGGCTACTATTGAAGTATAAAATATTAATTATTAATATTATCATTAATAAATTAATTTTACTTTTAGTATATCATACACACTTTAAAGCCCCGGTAAATGTATAAAGAATCTAGTATTAATTCTTATTAATTTATATACATAGAATATTCTACTGAAGCTTATTCTCAAAATATTCATTTTATATAACATATACCTGACATAGAGCTCTATTTTGGTATAGATATAAATTAGCAAGATTACTCTTATAGGTTATCCCAGTATTATAAAAGTTATAAAATTAACTGGATATTAATATGAAATAGGAAATAGTCAGTCTAATATGTCTTATCTTTATATATATAATATATAAATATGTAAGGCTATAAGCAAAAATATTTAAACTAAGATGATCTAGAAATCAGATATATACTAGAAATCGGATTTATTAGTCTACTCTGTGAAGCAGTGTAATTTATTATTATAATATAAATTCTAAGCTAATTTATAATCTTATCAAATAAGCTAAAAGATAAGGGTAATATTAATCTTATTTTTTTATATATTTATCTTAATAATAATATCTTCCCTGCCAGCTACTTAGAGAAGAATATTATAATAAAAATATTCCTAAAAAAATATTAATATAGCTGAATAAATCTTATATTCTTCTAGTAGTAAATATATTTAATAACTGAAATCTCAGATATTCATACGTGTGGATCTATATAAAATAAACCTAATATATCTTTCTATATAGGTGAAGCAACGGGTAAGTATAAAAAGATTAGAAAGATTAAAAAGACTATAAGTATTATTATATATATATGAATATAAAAATTTAGGTCTAAGTTATTTTACCAGTTATCCTGGCAGCAGTCTAGCTGTTAGATTAATATTATCCACTACTTTACTATAAGACTGATATAAGTATCTATAATTTAATTAACTAATCAATTAATATAACTTATTTCATACTTTATAGACTGGCTGATCAGCTATTAATTTTATTTTTGTCTATTGAGCCACCTGCGCTGCAATAATAGGATTAAAAATAATTAACTAGGAATTAGTTTAAAAAGTCTAGTTATATATATACCCCGCCTGGATACAGATATTATATTATTAAATGATATTGATATTATTCTGTTTTATTTTATATTTATACTTATAAAAAGAAGTAATAAATTAATCTTCAAGAAAAGAATTATATAATAGTTGGAAGATATAATAATAATATAAAAAAAACATAAAGAACAAGATAGAGCAGGTATAAAGATTATATATGATTAGAAAAATAAAGATTCTGTATAATCTAATATCTAATAAATCAAATAATTATGAATATATTTAGAATATATCTTATAGATAAATTAAGAAAAAGAGTAAATCTGTACAAAATTTCTAATAATTCATAAGATGAACTTAAACTCAAAAGTTCTCAAAATTTATATATATGATATTATTCAAGTAATAATAATATTTTAATATATATTCTAAAAAGAAAATTTATTTATTTGGAAGGATATCTCTATATGATTAGTACTACTAATTTGAATAATATAACAAGATGATATTATTATTATTATTATTATTAATATATACTAGAGATTATTGTATAAAAGATTTATAAGATGATATATTATATTATATTCTATATATCATCTGGCCGAGATAGGATCCTAAATCTTATTAAAAATATTAATTATATAGCTAGATTATAGTTATATTATATGAATTAAATTAAAATGAAATTATTATTTCATAGCCGTAAAAAATAATTGATGAGATTTTCAAATTTATTATTCTTCTATATGTCAATTATTTAATTAGCTATTATAACATTGATTATAAGAATATAAGAAAATAATTAAAAAAAATAATACTTTCAGAAATATATATTGAATCTAATTCTGAAAAAGACCTACCTATACTTTCTAATAAATAGATATTTTTATAAGTTCCCTAAATTTTTTAATTATTTTATTATTTATTTCTATTATATAATTGATCAAAATAAGAGATACCTTCAATATTTAGTTATTAGATTTAAACCTTTTTTAGTAACCGATATAAAAATTATGACATTCAAAAATATTTAAAAATCTTTAGAATATAACTAGTATTTTATAAGCCTTTTTATCATTTTTTAAATTATATTTATTTTATAATACTGATCTGCTCAGTAATAATAAATGAAATAATTTTTTGGATATAGAAATAATATCTATATCCTTCTCTAGAATCTTATCAGAGAAATAAACATGTTTAATTTTTATAACACAGGACTTATAAATAATGAATATAAAGAAATGTTAATTATATTAATTAGATTATAATTAATTACTAAATATATATATATATATATATTATGTTCTGTATTATAGAATTTACTAAGGATTTTATTTATGAAATATTAAATTGATGTTTATAAGAAATGTCTCAAAATAATTATGACTTAGAATCAATAATCTAAGTTATATTTTATCTTTACTGTTCACTTAGTATAGAAAGTATTTATCTTAAATCTTTAATATATATATACTATGATTCTAATTCTTTAGTACTTAGATAATCACTATATATGACATAAAATATAAAAACTTTTGGAAAATGAAGTTTATTATAACTAAAGATTATAAATTCAAAAATAAATATTTAAATAATACTAGCGGCTCAATAAAGACTTTTTTCATATTTATATTAATAATAGTTACTATAAAATTAATAATAATATAATAGAAATTATTAAAATCTGTGGTATGAGCTGCTCTATAAATCATAAGATTGAATATATAATAAATATATCTTGGAAAACTTCCTAAAGTTAATATAATTTAAAATTTCAATGAAATAGTTATATCTTGTCAATTATAAAAAAATAAAAATAATTAATAAATATCAGTTATATTTCATTTACAGAAAATAATTATAATAAAATAAAATTATAGATTTCTAGACCAGGAATGACTTATAATAATTAAGCCTTATATAAGATATTAATACTGGCTAAAAGAAGCAGATCTTATAATAAAAATTATAATAAATTATAAAGCTCTGAAATACTTTATAACTAATAAAAATTATTATAAAGATAAGTATAATAAATATAATATCTTATAATATTTAGGTTTTATGTTATATACTATCTAGAGACTCAGAATTCTGTAGATACTTTATTATAATAACTAAATTATAAAAAAAGATATTTATAAAAAGTTATAAAAAATCGGAAAAGATAATACCATAACAACACTTTAATTTATTAAAGATATAATATGGAAAGAAGAAAGTTATAATAATTAAAGAAATTTTGATTTATTAAAATATTTTTAAATGTAAGAATAACTCACGGAGAAGATAATAAAAAAACTATTTTTATGTTTATTTCAATAATACTAGTATTTTACTTTTATATAATACCAGTATTTTTCTAATATTGATATTTTGTTTTTATATAATAATCAAAATATATGTTTTAATAATATAATCAGTATACTTATTACCAAAAATCATTTTATGATTATAAGATTATTATAGAGATTCTTCAGCTAAGGGACCAAAATTAGTTATATTATAAAATTTTATATTTAATATTCTATAAAATATATCAATACAATTGGTAATAAATTGAAAAATTAGTACAGGCCTCAATCACAGTCTGGTTCTCATTAGTAATAATTATATTATAAATTTCTAAATATATAAAATTTATTAAAAATTTTAGAGAGAAAAATTAGGACTAGAATCAAGACTAAGACTATTAATGATCGAACCTATAGATATCATCATCGAATAATTCAGCCTATATTAATATTATTGAATATCTCTGATATATATTATTTACACTATATAAAGAGTTACAGAGAAATCAATATTATAAGATTTGATAATTATTACCATACTGAGTCTATCTTTATAATCATTATTATTAATATAGGTAGAAAAGCCTCCAGTACTAATATTAATTTATCAATATTATTTAAGTATCTTCTTATAACAAGCTTATAATTATTCGATTTTATATTATTTCTCTAGTTAGATATTATAGATAAAAACATTCTTAAATAAGTTACCTAATATCACTATATATAAAATATATTATATTTTATTATACCATCAAGGACAACCAATCATATTATATATATAAACGATTATCACGTGATCTTAGACCTAGTATAAGGGTGAATATAATGAGATAGTGTGAAGTGTATATCTTGTTCACGAGTATCAAATATAGAGTCTATTTCCTCAAAATATTATTACTAATTATCCTATTCTTTGTCCGTAGATAGTAAAGTATTTACAGGTAGTCTGTAAGTCATGTAATAATATTAATTAGAACTTATAATAAAACTATTATCAGTATAAAGATTTTTTATAACAATTTAATTATAAGAATTATAAGGATTTATATTCTTATAAATATCTGTATATATATAAATATTAATTTATAATGATCTGTACTTTCTATAGATATATTTAATATTATCTAGTTTTTTATAATATTTATTATTAACAGTTTTAATTAAAAAAGAATTTATAATAAATAAGATGAATTAATTAATATATTAGCAGTCCTAATTATAAAAGATTTTTATATTTATAAATTATTTCTATCTATTACAAATAATTCCAGATTTATCTAAAATTAGTTAGTCTTGTGAACAATAAGATTTGTAAAATAATTGTTATATTAATTTATAAAGCTATCTATAAAAGCTTGATTTATTAAGATTTTATAATATATCTAGTTATTTTGTCTAGTTCTTTTCTTTAAAAAATATAGAAGCTGCTTTCCAGCTGTAAGTCTTAAATAATAATGTTTATTTTATAATTTATATTCTTTAACAAATATTATTTATAAAGAAAGCTGGGAAAGTATACCTAATTTTATAAAATTATCTTTATAATTTTAATTAAAATAGGAATATAATATATATTATAAGAACTAGAATAATATCCCAGCATTTATAATATATGTTAATAATAACTATAACTAGAAATATAATAATTATCTTTATACTGGCTATTAAATCTATTTATTCTAATATTAATTAAAGTACATATATTACAGGACTGGTATAATCTATTTCTAGTTTTATAATAATATTCTACTTATATATAATATAAAAATATCCAGTAGTTAAGATTAATAAAAAATTAGATAATTATTTTCCTTATTTTAATAAGACTGTCCTTCTGTTATAAAATCTTTATATAATTATAAATAATATAAATTTACAGCACATTTCTATATATTATTTTTATTAGATTATATTTCTTTCTATTTAATTGAGATTTCTGTAATCTAGTTGTATCATTATAAAATATAATATTTCTAGATAATACTTACAGAATTTTTTATAAATAAAAATATTTCTATAAATCTATTTTATTTATTTCATGGTGTTCACGAAGTAGAGAAATATAAAATATATTATAAATTTGGATATTTATAGATAATTTTAATTTATAAACTTGTATATTTATTCTTTTTAATATATAATATAATTTTTTTATTTTCTAGATACCTAACTTATTTAATTTATTATAAAGCTTTTGAATTATCTTATATAATTATAAAAATTTCTTTATTTCTTATAAAAGATAAACAAATTCTTAATTTTCTTATAGATATCTTTAATCTTTTCGAATCTTATAAAAATATCTATCCTCTCTTAAGCTTTTTCATAAAAGTCTAGTTTAATTCTTTATAGATACTCTATAAATATAATATAAATAGATATTTTTTCAATTAAGATTTATAAAAAATAATTATATATAAATTTTATAAATAGTAAGAGATCTATTTAATTATTTTATTTGAAATTTAGATAGTTTTATAAATACTATTCAAGATTATTATTTAAATATTTTATTTAATCATTTATCTATCGATAGTAGTCTGTATTTAATCATTATTATTTTATTATATATAAGAATCTAACTAAAATTGCTTTATATATATAATATATTATTTTATAATAATTATTACAGGTATTCTATAAATTAGGGGGACGCTACCGCCACACCAGCCAGGCTTCCTCCACACCGGCCTCCGCTCATGCCACACCCTCCAGCTACCTTCCGCCTACCTTAGTAGGTAAGGCGCGCTCCCGTTTAGGTAAGGCTTGCCTTTTGAGTCGGGCAGAACCATACCGCTTACTACTTAGGGTTATTGTCACCTGAGGCAGAAAGTTCAGACCTCAGGCAGTATATATCTGAAATAGGGAGGCGGTGGGATTCTGCCTGAGCCAAAAAGCAAGCCTTACCTAAACGGGAAGTGAGCCTTACCTAAAAGGGATCGAGCCTTACCTTAAATGGAAGGTAGAGGGTGTGGCATGAGCAGAGGCCGGTGTGGAGGAAGCCTGGCTGGTGTGGCGGTAGCGCCTCCCATAAATTATTTTAGATAAAATTTTTAAATTATTAATTATAATATTATTTTGAATAAATTAGTACATGAGCAGAACAGATCTTATAAATGTTTAAAAATTAATTATATTTAATATATATTAATATTTTTCTATAACTTTATTTTATATAAGCAGCTGGTATATTAGGTTATTTATATATATATTGAAATTAGAAAAATTATTATTTTTATTTAATACAGCAAATAGATTAGCTTTATTATTATTAAAAATATTTAATATTTTTTATATATAATTGATATTATAAACTATAAGATAGTTCAGAATTTATATTTTTATAATATTTTAATATCTTTATTATGCTTACTAATAATATCTTATTAATTCTCTATAAGCTCTATATAAAAAATTTAAATATTATCTATTTTTTATAATGGGTCCCGCAATCTTGAACTATATATTAAAAATCTTATTTATATATTAATTATCAAGATTAAGAATTATTATTTGATTAAATTTTATATATTAATTATAGCAGATAACTAGTTATCTTAATTTTTATAAAATTTTATTATTCCTATAATTAATTATAGATAGAATAAACCTATATTTAATATAATTGAAAAGATTTTCTATAAAACTCTGTATTTTACTTTTAAAAATACTTATAATAAATTAGAAGGTTATACATAGAAAAACTATTTTATCAATTACTTCAAAATAATTTATAAGATTTATATAATATTTAAACTTATCTGATTATATATACTTGTGATATTATTTCTAATAAAACATTAATTTTATAATTAATAATAATAATATTTATATACAATTTTGATTATAGCAGGTCTCATAATATATATTATAAATAATATATAAAGCTGTTTATTTAATAGTATTAATAATTTATAATAAATAATGATTTTATAATAAATAATGATTTTATAATAAATAATAATTTTATTATTACCTGTTAATATTTCTGTAGGACTGATTATACAGTATATAGATCTTTAAATAATTTAAAGTTTTTTATAACAGTAAGAAGGTATTATATGTAAAAAGACTTATTATAGATTAGTAAAATAAAATATAGATGACTAATTTAAATAAATTTATATATTTTTTTCAGATTTTACTATTTGCCCACGTAAGATGTAGAGGTATATCTAAATAAATAAAATTATAATTTATAAAATCATTATAGCAGTATCAGAAGAGTTTAATAAAAGAAAAGGTTATTTTATAATATTTTTAATAATAATTAAAAAACTATTAAATAGATCATATTTAATAAAATATTTATTCTTGTAATAAATAATTGATACTATAACTAAGTATTTTATTAAATTAATAAGTAACCGTAATAGCTGCTAGATAGTCTTTAAAAATTGATAAATCAATCATTAAGATTTTAATCGATTTTATTAATTTTAAATTTAGTAATTATATGATCAGGGCTCTTATATATATTTAATAGCTTTAATTAAGCTATATATTTTATTTTAATATATATTTTGTACTTCCAGATAAAACCTTAATTATATAATATTGTTTATTTATTTTTGAGAAGAAGAATCTTATTTTTCTATATAAGATATTTAATCTTGATTTAATAATTATTATATTTATATATATTATAACTGTTAGCTGTGAAAATAATCTCTGATAAAAATTATAAAAATTTCTTTATATAAATAAATTTATTATTATAAATTTTTATACAGAAAATAAATAAATACAAGTTTTTATATAGTATATAAACTAAATGATATATGATAATATTAAATATTTTATAATTTATATTACTATTGTCAGGATCAGGAAACTTTATTAAAACAATTCTATTAATTTAAATGGTTATTATTGAAGTCATAATCCTTGTCTAATCAAAGAATTATAAAAATATAATATATTATATTTCTAATATTTAATAACATGAATATCAATAATATAAGAATTAAAAATATTATTAAATCTTATAATCTTCCTAATTAAAGCTCCTAGTTTAAAATAAAGAATATAAATAAGTAAATTAAGATAATTATACTATATTTAAATAAAAATATTAAATTTATTACAGAAAAGCTCTGAAGAGATTTTATTTTAATAAGAATTTTAAATTAAAAATGATAAATAAATATAATTTTTTATAATAGTAGATAATTATTATAAAATCTTAATAATATTATTATATATAACAGATATTATTTTTTATTATAGCAGGAAGAATAAAGCACTATCTCATCTAAATTCCCTCAATAAGAGTAATATTTTTAAATATAAAAATAAATAAAAAATTAAATTATATCTATCTTAGAATCAATATTCTCAGTAAAAATATAAGAAATATTAAAATATTTATTAGTTTAAATACTAAATTAATTAAAATAAAAATATTTTATACTGTTTAAATCATCTATTAAGAAAATATTTATAATTTATTACTGAAAAAGTATACCTCCATAATAAATAATATCAAAATTATTTTTATAGATATACAGTAGCCAGTGATAAAAATTATTTTATTAAAATCAATATTATTATATTAGTAAGGCCTTCCAGCTCTAGTAAAGTTAGTAAAAATTATATATTAATAATAACTGTAACTGTTAGTAAAATACAAAATATAATATAAAAATATATAAAAAGTATATTTAGAATAAATATATAAAGAATAATAGAAAGACTAATTTATAGATAAAGCATTTAAAATATTATAACCTAAGTTTAACTCAGTAGGATCTAGCTCAAAAAACTAGAATCTTAAATTTATAAATAAAATTATAATGACTTTTATAAATACAGTTAATTATAATTTATTGATAAAAAAGTTAATATTCCGGATAAAAGACTTATATAAATAGAGCTAAATATTCTAGTAATTATAATCTTTATATTCAGTAAATATAGATATAATATTAAAAATAATGATCTTAGTAGTAACAGACAGAAAATTATAAAAATAACTAAAAAATAATTAAAGACTAAACAAAGCTACAAATATATATATATATATATATATTAAAATTAAGAATAAAAGCTGAATAGTAGACTTTAGAAATTTAAAAAAAAAACTCAGAGCTAGTAAATTGAATATTATAAATATAAAGAAAATACAGTAATAAGAACTATAAATATTAGTGATCGCCTGTTGGACAAGAAAAAATAGCTAGTATTTAAAATAGGGCATCAGAGCTTCTAAGGTTTTATATATTATATTTAGTCAGTAAGTAGTAATAAAACTATCTAGATAATCAAGTTCTTAAGTAAAGACCTGTCTTATAATATTATCTTTCTCTTTTAATATAATATTAATTTAAAAGATTAATAAATTTATAAACTAATATATTTCAAATTTAAACTTCCAGCTGATCTGTTTTATTATAATTCTATATTGTATTCTAATTTTTCCTGTCTTTTTATTTATACTTTTATTATTATTATATTTTTATTTTTTCTATTTCTTATCTGCAGCCCTCTTCTTATTATTTATTTTCTAACTTTTATATTATTCTTGTTTTTTTACTTATAAATATTAAATATTTATAAGAAATATTCTTCTTCTATATATTATTCTTTAATTATTTATTCAATATAGCTTTCACTGTTATTTTAAACAGGGACTTATTTTTGAATAAGAACTTATTTATATAATTAATATTTATTAATTATATAATAAATCTAGATTTTTATGAAGAAAGATTCTTTTTTTAATTATAGATAAAAATATTTTACATCCAGGCCGGGTACTAGACTAGTCCAAATTAAAAAATTAATATATATAAAAATATAGATTGGCTGAGATCAAAGGGGGACGCTACTGCCACACCAGTTTCCTTTATCTCTGATTCTTCTATCTGTTTAATAATTTATTATAAGTCTAGTTAAATATATTTATATCTTAGAATTTTACTAATTTCTATAATAATTTACAATTAGAATATAATATTTAATAGAATTATATAATTTCCTGCTCCTTATCACCACAGTTTATAATATTTATTTATTATTTTTTATAAATAATTTGAATAATATTAAAGAATAGTAATATATAAGTCTAATTATTATTTTTATAATATTTGTTATTAATATAGTTTTCTTTAATCATAATCTTGTTTTAAGATCTAATATTTATACTAGTAGCTTATACATTATTTCTAATAATAAATAATTCTGGGTTGAAATATATTAGACTATATTAATTTCTAGTTAAATAAATAATTAACACTATTATTATAGTTCTCCAGAATATTAGTAATTAAACTTTTAAAATATTGATAATCAGTTTTTTAAAAATATTAATAACTAGCTAAATAACTTTTTTTTCTTAATTTAAGAGGATCTGCTTTAGTCTTAATAAAGTAACACTGATTTTGACTATAAGTTTTTCTGAAAAATTTCTTATATATAAGTAGTAATAGTATCTTAAAAAGGTTTAACTAGTTTCTAAGTATTTTATATATAACTTATCTATTTAATTTAGTAATAAAATCTTTATCTTTATTTTATTAATTTTTGAGCTTTTTCTAAAATAATTTTTACTAGATATTCTTTCTTTCTATTAACATAGATAACTGGAAGTTACTAATTTTTTTATTAAATTTAAAGTTAATTTATAGCTGCTGGATATAATAGATTTATATAAAATATATCATGAAATTTAATAAATATATTTAAAGAGATAAAATAAATATCTAGTATATTGATAATTAAATATTTTATTTTCTAATAAATATATACTAGTAATATTTTAATTCGTTACTAGTTTCTTTAATGATACAGATAATATATTTTTTAATTTATATTAAATTCCAGGGAGTTCTGTTATGTAAAATAGATTAATTTTTAATTAAATTAGAAAAAATACCTTATATCTATAATTTAAAAAAAATATACTAATTAATATTAGAGATTAGATATTAATAGCTAATTTAATAAATAATAAAAACTGGCTTCAGTTATTTTAATTCTATTAGATATAAATCTAGAAATAGATTTTTATAATATTATTTACTTGTTTAGTGGCTCAATCTGTTGAGAGATAATATATCATAAATAATTATCTTTTAATATCTATTAATATATATTGCTATTGCTAGATTTTATTTATAAGATATACCCCGCGGTTAGAAGTGATTATTTATAATATATTATATTATATAAAATTATCCAGGACTGTTTATATTAAATTTATAATAATTATTTTTTATAACTGCTAGTATTATTTCTCTTATAAATTAATTAATTCATCAAGAATATTAATATAATTATTATTTTTCAATAATTTAGTAATAAAGTCTATACTAATATTTTATCATAGATATTTAGAAATTAGAAAAGATTTTAATAACTTATATTTCTTTTTATATTAGGCTTTTAATTTTTTATAAATATTATAGTTCTATATAAATTTCTATATATTTTATATTATATTAGGCCAGAAATATTCTTAATTTATTATTAAATATATCTGTTCTTTTTCTAGATATTTAGTTAATAAAGAACTATAAATTTCTTATATTAATTTTACAAAAGTTTATGGTCAGAAGTTTATGTCTATTTTCTGAAGATTAGAATCTTTTATAAATTTATTATATACTTTGAAATAAAAACTTTTAATTCTAGATTGAATATTTTTTCTAAACTACTTGTTTAGCTTCTTAATATTAATTATTTTATTTTATAATTTTTTTATAATAATATTATACCAGTAGGTATAAGAACTATTTTTAGAAATCTAGTTTAAATATCTCTATAGTATTTATCTGGCTAGAGAAAATAAAAATTTATATTATAATTTATTTATTTCAATAATTAAATATGTTTTAGTCTTTTTAGAAAAATATATTAATTTAATTATTTTTTATATTCTTTTAATAAGTAAAACAATTGAATTTATTAAAAAAAAGATCTACTAGACATGTCTTTCTAATAATTTTCTTAAAGTATAAAAATACCTTACATTCTTATGATTCATAATTATTTTAGATTTAAGAATAAAGTATAATTTAATATTCTAGATTTTTATATATTCAATAACAGCTCGTAATTTCTTATTATAAGTTTTATAAATATAATTTTCTGTTTTTATTATATTAGGACAGGTGTTGTTCTAGATTATAATTTAAAAAATTAGTTTTTGAAAATAATTTATCTATCAGAATAAAAAAATAGATAAATATTAATTCTGTATAAAATATTCTTTCTAAATAAATTTTTTTTTATAATTTTAAGTCTATCAGAATTATATATCTTTTCTAATAAGATTATAAAAAAGCTTAGATAATTCTGAGAAGTTTAGTATAAATTAATAATAAAATTAATAAATTTATATATTTTTCAAATTATTATGGATAGTTCTTATTCTTAAATGATATAAATTTTCTTAGGATTTATACTTATTCTTTATTTAATTTTAATGATAAATTTAAGATACTTAATCTTCTTTTATTTAAATCTATATTTCTTGATTTTTAAATATAATCTAGTATCTTACAGCTTATTCAAGACTTTTTAGATATATTTTTAGGATTATTATAAAATTCTAATTTAAAAAATGAGTATATTATCTAGATAAATAGTAAAATTTATTTATGTATTCTTATAAAATCTAGTTAATATATTTTTAAAAAAATACTAGAAGTATTTATAAGTCTGAATAAAATAATTAATTATTGATAAAATTTATATTAAATTTAGACAGCTATCATCTACTCCTATGTTGAATAATATATATTTTATATAATACTGTAAAAATATTAAGATTAATAAAATATTAAATTTTTCTAATTTAATTTAATATTTTATAAATCAGAGGTAACAGATACCAGTTCTTTATTTTAATACACAATAATTAATATAGAAACAGAGGTTTTTTTATTTTTAAATAAAACATATAGAAACTATAGCTAATAAGCTACTTATTCAAATGAATTTTTTTATTTAATAATTTATTAAGCTTTTTTTAAAATATAATAATTTTGTTTTAAACATATTATATAAGGGCTCTTATAAAAACTGAAAATCTTTTATTTAATTTGTTTAAATAATTGATATCTAATCTATAATACAGAGATAAGATTCCTGTATTTTTGAATTTAATTAATTTTAAAAATCATTAATATTATTCTAGCAGCCTGTCCTTTAGATTTAGTTTGAATTTATAACATAAGATTTTTTTATATTTTTTAAAAATATATTAAATATTTTTATTCTTAATCATAGTATTTAATCCAGAATAACTTACCAGTCTTTCTAAAATAAACTTTATTTTTTTAAAATAAAATATTATAATAAAAATATTCAATATTCATATAACTGAGTTCTAGATAAAATTATTATACTTGAAAGAATTAAGCTGAGGAAATTAAAATCAATTTATTATTTTAATATACAGCCTTGAGACAGATTTTATAATATGTATTAGAATAAATTTGAAGTAGAGCTTTATATTTGATATATATATATATATATATATAATAATTATTTTGGATAGGCTCTAGAAATATTCTTAATATATAAACATTTGAGAAATTTATTATTTACTTAGCTTTTTATACTTTATCAGTCAAAGTCCTGAGATATATATAATCTATTAAAAATAAAATTTATTTATTTATGATAATATCAATATTAGTACTGATATTCTATTTTTATATATTATCTTTAAACCACTCTTAATAAGATAATTAATATATTTATTATTAATGATTATAGCTAGAAATTATTACAGAGTAATTATCTAAACAACATATAAAAATTAATTGAATTAATAATGATATCTTATAAAGATATTAATTTAATAAATAATAAATAAAAAAACTAATACCGGCCTGGAAAGCGGTCTGGTTAGTAATAAAAATAATAATATTCTATACTATTCAACAATATAAAGATTAGTAAGATAAAAAGATTATAATTATTATCCTAACTATTCAAATATAGTTATTTAATAAAAGTTAAATCTATATTTATATTACTAATTCTTCTAGAACATATTATATATATTATTTCAAACCCTACAGGAGAGCTGATATCATAAGATTTAAAAATTATTATTATATTTATATTATCCGTGTGGCTGCTGCCATTAATATATATATTAAATAAATCATTAATATTAAACTACTAATAGTAATTGTCTAAACCTTGCTATAGGTATAATATTATTAAAATAATATTATAAACAGTGATATTGCAGAAGTAATAAATGTAATTAAATTAGGAAAAAATTCTAATTAGAGATTAAAATATCAATCAAAAATATTAAAATGGGAGGGATTACAGTAATTATAATAAAAATAAAAAATTAAATAAATAAGAAAATAATACAGAACAAAGATCAGGTAAAATAAATAAAATGAAAAAAAATAATATGAAAAATACAGGAATAAGCTAATATAAAAAATATTTTATATTATATTTGATAGAAATCTATTTAATATATATTATATAAAATTAATAACAACTGAGAAATGCTGGCATATCCTGCAAAATCAAATTTATATAAGAAAGGTATTTAGAAGAATTCTATAAATTAAAAAAGTAGCTGAGATGGGCTTTACAATATAAATAGTGATAAAAAATATATTATTGTATATAAAGAAATTATTAAAAGTAAGTAAGAACATAAAAAATATTCAAAGTAATATTACTAGAATATAAAATTATAAATCCAATATTTATATAATGAATCATAATAAATCTTTCTATAATATAATATAATATATAAAGTAGAGTAAACAGATATCCATATTATTTAGATAAATATATAAAAAGAAAATTAAAAAAATCTGCAGTTAGAAATTATTAGAATAAGATTTATTATAAATGATATAAGTTTATAATTTATTAAAATATAGTTAAATTAAGATAAAGATTTATGAAAGAGACTTAACAACAGAGAAATAAATTAAAAAATAAATAAAAAATCATATATATTAACAATTAAAGTAGAAATAGATCTTATTTAAATAATTTACTAGTGTCTCTTAAAGATATAATATTTTTAATATAATTATTTTTAAATCATATTAATATATATACCTACAGACCTGAATTATAAAAATAAACAAAAAGGTTAATAACAGAAAGTAATATAAAAAGTAATATAAAAAGCTGGAAAATAATTAAAGAATAAAAAATAAATATATAATGTTAAGAACAGACTCTGAAATCATAGTAGAAAAATATATAAAATCTATTATAATTTATATTTTATCCAGAAGAGATTATGACAGAGAATATTAATATATAATTAAAAATGAAATAAAATATAGAAAAATAAAAATAAAGATAGAGGCTTTCAAACAGATATATTAAATTAAAATTAAATATATATTAATATAATAGAATAGAGTCCCTGAGATACAAATAAAAATAAATAAAAATTAATCAAGTCTAAAAAATTATATATTATTAATATTATTATTTATTATACTAAGTTATAACTAGTTTATATTTACCAAGAAATAAAAAATAGGAGATAGAGTATATTAAATATATATATATTATTTTAATATCTAGAAATGAAAAATTAATATTCTTAGTAAAAAACTACCTGACTATTATTTGAGAGTTTATTTATAAAAATATATATATATTACTTAAAATAATACAGCTCTTATACAGAGACAAGCTAGTAAAAGTATATATAAATAATAAAAACTAACAATTGATAAAGAGCAGATTAAACTTTATCTAGTATAATAATTTATATAATTAAAGTATATAATAAAAAATATAAATCAATGTAAAAGAGAAAAGCAGAAGTACTAGAAATAATTTATGGAATAATACTGCTAGATCAGTATATGAATCTAGTTATATCTAATAATAGAAAAACAATGGAATAAGAAGTAGAAATATAGATAAATAATAATAATATATAAAAAGACCAAAGCAGGCAGGTCTAATAAAATAATGATTATAATTAAAGATTTTATTATTTTAAAGAAGAAGAATAATAATAATTATTATTATAATAATAAAAAAAAGCCTATACTGGAAGATAAGAATATATATAATAATAAAATAGTAAGAACAGCAGATAAAGGCTTACAGAGAATCAACTAATAAAATAAAAGATAACTAATCGGATAGAAGAATATAATAAAAAAATATATAAATAAAACTAGTAATTTCTAAGTTATGAATATTAAGTAAAAAATTAAAAAGGAATTATTTCTCTTATTATATCTATTCCAAAGATTATAATGATATTAGTAATATTTTTAATATATATTAATATAATATATCTATTAATATAACTAACCAGGTATCTTATATAAAACGTATAAAAGTCTTTTAAAAGACTTGGAATCTAAAGGAGATAGAAAACTGCATGAAATTAGAAAAGCTAGTATATATATATATATATATATATATACTATAACTAAAAATAATTAGAAATTTTATAAGTATAGGACAGACACTAAAAAAAGAAGAAAATATAATACTACTAATATTTATAATAAACTATATATATATAATTAATGAAATCTTTAGTAAGCAGTATAAAATATTAAAGACTGTATATTCAGTATAGTATAAAATATAATAAAGAAGTCTCCACTTTATAAAATAAAGACTATAATAATATAATCATAAGTTATATATTAAGATTACAGGAGCTTTGTATATAACTAATAAAAAAACTTTTTTTAAAAAGTAAAATTATAATAAGCTAAAAAATAATAATAAAAAAAAGATTAATGCAGGAGACAGCTCAGATAATAATATAAAAAGTAAATATATAAATCTTAAAAAATAAAAAAGCAGAAAAAATAATCCAAAAAAGAAATAGGAAGTAATTCTAAAAAGAATAATATAAATTTTATTATAAACTAAGAACAGTAAAAATTATATATAATAAGTAAAAAGTAAAAAGTGGTTACAGGCAGGCTCAGAAAAAAAAATTAAAAATAATAAAATTATCAGCGGGAGAAGGTTAACACAAAAAAATAATAAAAAAGATAAACTATGTAAAAAGAGATCATAAGTACTAGATGAAGAGAAATCCAAAGAAAAAAGATAATATAAAGTATGGTATAACAGATTTAACAAACTAAAAGTAATGAAGAATAAGAAAGAAGAGATATTTTTATCAGAAGCGGAAAAGAAATAAGAAGTAGATAAAGAAATTAAAAAGTGAAAAGTACTGCCAGTAGATGAAAAGAGGTGTTAAAAAAAGATATTAAAGATATTAGAAAAAGATATTAGAGATGAACTATAGAAGAGACAGGAGAAGCAGCAGAATAACTATAAGTAGTAAGAGGATTAAATCAATAAGATGGCCAGAAAACAAAGAAAAGATGTACTGAAAGACCAAATTACTAGATATATATTAGAATATATAACAGATTAGATAACTACTAAAATATTAAGAAGGAAAGTAAATCTATTTAAGAATTTCAATAATTAGTAAGATAAACTTATACCAGAGAGTTTATAAAGCCTGTATTTATACTTATTTTATAAGATTTCAATAGAATACTCAGTCTTACTCCAATTAATAATCCAAAGAAGAAAGCTAGATTTTTTAAAGATTTTTTGAAAATTAAAATAATTATCAAAAACCTGAGTAATATCATAGAGTATTCTCTACTATAATCAAATAAATTATAGATTATTTTATAAGAAATCTACAGGATTATATATTATACTGTATTTTATAAAAATATTTAAGTTAGATAATATTCTGGATTTAATTTCATAACAGATACTGTCTTAAATTAAAATTATTAAAATATTAATATAACGAGTAAGATCCATGGGTCTATAAGTATATATTTCAATTATTTAATTAAATATAGTAAGCTTCTACTGCAAAGGCATGTAAAAAAAATAAAAATATTCTTATAAGTATATACTTTTTTTAAAGAGATCTACGCTGCCTGGTAAAGTAAATATTTTATTATAATTTTTTTATATATTTAAAACCTATTATTATATCTTTTATCTATACTTGCTATAAAACGTCCAAAAAAGTAAACATAAAAATATTTATTATTGAGATTTAAAGCTTTTTCAATACATAATATATAATTAGTATTATACGGGCGGGTAGTATCTCTAAAAATATTAATTTATGATATTCTATAAGATATTTTATTATTTTATACATCTTATCTGTTCTATAATACCAATCTATTTAATAATAATAAAAATAATAACGATTTATAATTTGATTTAGCCAGCAGAAATATTTTCTTAGTAAAGTATATAGATAATACTTATATTTATCTAAATCTTATTATTTAAAATAATTAATTTTAATTCCAACATACGCATGAGCATGCTGAGTAATAAAAATAAATGTATATAATTAAATTCTTATTAACTGTATAATTTAATCTACTGAATTAGATAATATATTTTTATATTTATTCTTTATAAACTTTATATCATGGAGCTTAATCAACTATTTTATCTATAAAATATCAAAATTAAATCTATAAGAAGTTTTCTATTACTTTAGTATTTATCTTGATCCTGATTTATCAGAGAAGACTTATTTAAAATATTTATAAATTGAAATAGTTTGATTTTTGTCTTATTTTTTTATTAATCTAATATAGGGAATACTTATCTTGAATCTTTAATATATATACATATTATAATCTTAATTATTTAACTTTAATATAGCTTTTCTATATGATCTATATAAAATATTAAAACCTCCAGAAGATAATATCTAATATATTGATTTTAAAAATGTCTAAGATTAAATATTTTACTAGATTACTTGAGTTTCTATATAATATTTTATATAATTCTCAAAATTTGTTTTTATATTATATTTTTATTCTTATTCTTGAATAAGTTATTAAGAATAATTATCTACAGATCTTAATATTATTATTCTATTAGATATTTAATGATATATATAACCAAAAGCTACCTATAAGAAAAAATTTTCAAAGTAAATAAAAAATTAATATTCTTTTCTTTATATAAATTTAAAATAAATTCTTATTTAATTCTTAAATACGAATCCAGTAGATTTACTTATCTTATAATGGAGCCCCTGCGGCATTCAGGAGATCCCTAAGCACCCCTGCAAAAGCACGCCCCCAACGCTTTTAGGGGTCTAAACACCTTCAAAAGTTACATTTAACTGCCGTTTACGACCATCTACATTATTTTCCTGATGTTTTTTGATGTTGTGTGGTTATAATATTATAAAAACCTGTCAGAAAGGCTATGTAGCCTTAAGTAATCAATCTAATTATTATAAAAAATCTATATATTTAAATAAATACCCTACTTAAAAACACCCATGATTTTAAATATTATTAAAAAATTAATAATAAGCATGAGTCCCTGAAGAGTATTTTCCTGAATTTTCTAGATACTATAATTATATTAGTAGAAAAAATAATAAAGATTTTTTTTTCTAGATATAATTACAAAGGATTTTATTAACATTAAAAATACTGTATATATATAATAAGCTGATTAAATTAAGCTGATTAAATTAAGCTGATTAAATCTATTATAATATTAGATAATAAAAATAGTAACGCCCATGCTTTAGTATTATAATTATATCTTAAAATAATAGAATAAAGTATTATTTTAATCTTTGGATTATATATATTCAATTAATTTAATAAAATATATATTCAAGATATTAGTATCAGTTCTTAATTAATTTTTATAAGAATTTCAGAAATCCTGGTAAGGCTAGAATTCCTAGTAAAAAATCTAAAATTATATATATGTAAAATTACTAGCTTAATAGTTTAATTATTATATTATAGAAATCAAACTCTAATTAATTAAATTAATAAAAATATTATTATATATAGAAATTCTATAATTTTTAATTATAAGATAACAGCTGGAAGGATTCTTTTAAATAATAATATATTCTTAATTATTTATAATATAGAAAATATTAAATATCTTATATATATAAATATTTTCTGGGTCAAAGTCTTGGATATAAATATTATATTTAAATATTATAAATATATTATAGTCCTTATAAACATAGATATTAATATAATTAGAAAAAGTAATTTCTTGAAGTATTGATATAATTTAATTAAATATTTATTTATTATAAATATCTACTGCTAGTCTACTATTCTTATAGATATTATATAAATAAACTAGGCGAAGTCCTGGAAATAAAGTATATAAAAAATTAATTTTTTATATTAATAATAAAATTTAATAATAACAGGACTGCTAATAAAATTATTTATATAAAAATTTTATTTAAAAATTTTATTTAATAATAATAACTTTAATATTATAATCTATAACTGAGACTAATATATTCTATAATATTTTAAATATTAAAATTATACCTACATATATTAATATTATTATAAATATTCTGTATATGTGTACTGCATAAAAAGGTATAAATTTATTAATTAATTCTATAAAAGTAATAAAAATTATGTCTACTATATTCTTTATAATAAAAAATATTATATTTTTAATTATATTTATAAATACTGAAAGACTCAGCTGGAGATAATTTATAAATAATATTAAATTATAATACTAGATTTTTTATTAATCTTCCGATTAAATATTATATATAAAAATTTTTCTTAATAATATATCTAGTATTCTGATAATTAATATCTAGAAAATAACCAATATTTAAAATATCTTATAAGATTAAGAATTTAATTAATTATAATATATTAGACAGGATTATATCTATTCAAAGACTAAAAAAAATTATTATAACTTGAAATAAGAATTATAATAATAAGAATAATCAGGTTTTTTTAATATAATTTTATATTAAATTATTTCAGGATACTGAACAGGGCGGCTAATCCTAAAATATTAAAATATTAATTTATAAATAAATTTATTAAAAAGTACCCGTTCCTAATATAAAAATTAATAATAATGTAATAATTAAGATAAATACCAGCAGATTTTACTTTTATAAAAAATCTTTACTTATCCAGATTAATAAGATTAAATTTATTTAATATTATTAAAATAATAAATATATAATTTTTAATAACAGTAATAATAACTTATTAAGCCTTATATTTAACGAGACTATTTATATTAAGTACTATAAATAAGTAAGTGACCTAGTATATTATAAATTAACTACTAGAGATAACTTCTAGTTATAATATATTTTTTTAATAAAAAATATAAAATATTAATATAAAGATAATTCAGGAGCTGTATCTGAATTATTTTATATTTTAAATAATTATATATATATAGATTCTATAAGGCTGCTCTTATATGGTTATATAATTAATATTAAATAAAATATTAAAAAAAGACTTACTATAGACTTATTTTTTATTAATAAGAATATAGATTTAAAAATATAATTTATTTAATATTACTTTTAGTATTTTAATACTTTGACTATTCGTGATCAGGGATTTATTAAAGATAAGATTATATATATATATAATATTTATAGTCCTGAGCTGTAAAAAGATATTTTAATATTAAAGATTTTTTATAAAATTCTTAAGATTAGCAGGAAGTATTTAGTTATTAATAATTTTAATTTATATTATCTAGAATAAACTATTCTAGAATATAAATATTAAAATCTTAAAATAGAGATTCTAATTAAATCTAAATATAAATTATAATAAAGGTCTAAAGCTCTTATTTCTTAAAAAGGTTATTATATATAAAAAAATTAATTATAAGATTATTATTAATTTTATATAAATTATTCTATAATTTATAAACTAATTGATCAGCTGCCAGCCCTGTAAAAACTAATAATAAAATATTAATTATAAATATATTAATTTAATTCAATCTTTGACTTACTAAGACTTCTGTAATTAAATAATAAGATTAAATAATTATTAATTAAAAGTTATTTAAAAATATTCTAATAGTATATATGTCCTGTCTGGAAGTAGATATTATATTTCTAATAATATTAATATTACTATAATTTATTTTATACTTTAGGAGACAGTTAGTAAAGTAATCTTAAAATAATAAATTATATAATAATTTTATTCAAGATTTATTAAAGAAGTAAAGTAAGTAAAGAAGAAGATAAGATAAGTATAAAAATGATATAAATATATATATTTAGAGAAGGACAAGAAGAGATTCTATATAAATTAATATATAATAGATTAGATAACTGCTAAAGTATTAAAAACTATATATTATAAATAATTTAAGAAGAGAGATAAGTTTATATAAGAATTTTAATAATTAATATAATAAATATAAGTTAGAAATAGTTTTAAATTTATTTTTATATCTGTTTTGTAAGATTCTAATAATAGATTTAATAATATTTTAATTAATAATTTTATAGAGAAAGTCAGGTTATTTTAAAAAATAACTTTTCTAAAGATTAATACTGCAGATCTTAATAATATTTCAGAATATTATTATCAATTATTATTATATATACTGCAGATTATTCTACAGAAGATCTGTAAAATTATATATTATATTATATTATAAAAAATCTCTAGTCCTGATAGTATCCTGAATCTTATTTTATAATAAATAATATTCTAAATTAAGTAAGTATTATTAAAGATTTTTAATATTTATCTAGATTACGGGTACTGCTCTGTATATTTTTAAATATTAATAATAATTATATCTTAGAAGCTAAATAAAGATAATTATATAAATTCTAAGAATTACTAAATAATTATCTTATTAAATATAATTAATAAGATCTTGGAATTTATTATTATTATATATTTAAATTATTTAATTAAATACCATATACTTTTACTATAAAGATATATAAAAAAATAATAAAACTATTTTTATAAATATATAATAATATATATTCTTCTAGAGGTCTATACTGTATAATAAAATAAATATTTTATTATAATTTTCCTAATTTTTAATATATTAAAAATATATGATAATATCTTCTATATATATTTACTTTATAATTTTTAAAAATAATAAATACTGCTGATACTTATTAACTAAATTTAAAGTTTTCCTAATAATCAATATATGATGATTATTATACTAGAGAATATTATAAAAAAAATACTAGATTATTATTAATATTTTTAAGACTTTTTATTATCTTTTATACTTTATTTATTTTATAATACTGATCTGCTTGGTAATAATAATAACAATAATAATAAAAATTAGTTTAACCCATGGAGTGGGATATTTTTAATAAAATATATTAATAATATTTATATATTTATCTGGGGTCTTATTATATAGAATAATTATTTAAAATTCTTATATATATATAAGTATATTAAATAGTAAAAATAAATATATATATCTAAATTTATATTTATTAAAAATAGCCTGATTTATCTAGTCAGATAATATATTTTTATATTAATATATTATAATCCTTACATTATAGAGCTTGACGAATTTTTTTAAGAAAAGTTAAAATTAAGTTTATTAAGAAATTCTACTATCTAGATATTTATCTTAATTCTGATTTATTAAGAAGGGCCTACTTAAAATAATTATAAATTAAAATAATTAATTTAATTTTTATATTATCTTTAATTACAGGCTTAATGTGGGGGATATTTATTTTAAATCTATAATATATATATGGTAATCCTGATTTCTTAGTTTCTGTATAGCTGCTTTAAATAATTTATATAAAATAATTATAGATATTAAAAAATAGTAACTAATATTATTAAAATTTTAAAAAGTATTTAGTACTGTGTATTTTACTATATAATTAAAGTTTAAATAATATTCTATATAGTTCTTAAGGTTTATCTTTATATATTTTTTTATTTTATATTTGAGTAAGCTACTAAGAATAGTTATAAATTATAATTATATTTTTTATAAAATATTTTATATAGTGTATAATTAATAATTAATAATTAAAAAAAATCTTAAGTAAGATTTTATATTATTACTCTTATAAATATTAGAGATTAATTGAGCTAAGATTCTTGACTGAAAACTATTACTAAATCTTGGAATTATTAAATTTATTATAGTTTTCCTGTGGTAGAAGTCTGTAGATAATAATTATTAATATAAGGAAAAAAATACTTAAGTAATAACTATATATTAATATTCTTATTTAAATTTATATAAATAGTAATAATTACAGAAATAATATTAATATAGTAATAGTTATGGGACTTTACTAGATTAGTTATTTTATAGATTTTAAATTAATGTATATAATATATGCTGGGAAACTTATTAATAATAATATAATTTTTATTTTAGTTAAATAGCTATAGTTTATTAATTATAATAATTATAATTTATTTATTTTACTAGTCTCTGTACTTCTAAAGATATAATATATAGTTATTTTTATTAATAATTAGACTATAATCCAGCCCTGTATTAATCTTTTTAGTTATTATTAATTAAATTAGTATCTTATATATAATATAGTTATAAGACTTGATTAACTTTGATAACTTTATTAGATAATCTTTTTATAGTTACTTTTTAATTATAAGAAGGTTTCTGGTAATAAGTAAGTTAATTATTTAATTAAAACTAGTATTAAAGCTGCTACTGTAGAAAAAGTCTTAATTTTATAGAAAACTCTGATTTTATATTATTTTTAATTTATTAGATATATCTTAAGGCCCTAGTAGTAAAGATATAAAAAACTTAATAAATTATTAATTTCTATAATTTATATATATAAAGGATTTTTCTAGAGTTAATTTTTAAAATACTTGTTTTATATAATATATATTATATATAAAATTCAGCTCTGATACAGATATAAACTAGAAAAATTATTTTAATAAATCATCTAAATATTATCAGAGTTATGGATATAACTGGTTATTTCTATAAAATAAAAATATAATTAATTTAATATATTTTATCTTTGTATATATAACATGCAGATATATATATAAAAGTATTTAGTTTTAAACAGCTTATGGATGATTACAGGTATATATAAAAAATTAAATTTACTAGTCTGGTTTGTAAAGTAGTATAGTTTATTTAATACATTTTAGGCTAATTCAGGACTTTATTTATAAAATTATAAAGAATTTTATTTTTTTATTGATTTAATTTAATAGTTCTGTTTACCCCTGCCAGTTATATAAAAAATATTTCTATAATATAATATTTATCTAGGAATAATTAGTATAGTTATATAAGATTTGTATTTTCTGGTAATAATTATATTTAGTAAACAGGATCTCAGATAAGAAAGAAGTTTATATAAATTAGATATTTTCTAATCTATGTAGGGAAGAGTAAGTGAGAAGTAAATAAAAAAATAAATATAAAAAGATTTTAGAGAAAGTAAGTACCTTGTATATATAGATTTTTTTATATATATATATTATATAGTCCTAGATATTAGTAATCTATCTGTTATTCTAGCAGTAGCCTGGCTGTTAGAGTAATACTATCTGCTACTTAACTGCTAGGGCTGACATAAGTGTATATGAATAAATCAATCAATCAATCAATCAATCAATATCTTATAATGATTTTTTCCTTGATAGAGCTTGCTATATATAAAATATTTAAGTTTTAATAAATATTTAGATAATATTGATAATTCAAGATTTTTATATCAGCTTCTACAGATATTATTAATAGCCATGAAAATAATAGTAGAATAATAATAAATATAGAATTCTGTACAATTAGTTATCCTGTAAACCTTAACATAATATATATAATATATTTTAAGAGATTTATTAGTATTAAGATAATTTTGATTCTTATTAAATAACTATATTTTTTCTATCTTACTCATTTCTGTGCTCTTCAAGATATATATTATAATTTTTTATGGTAAAAACCAGGCTACTATCTAGGTCTGTATCAGTTGTTTCAATCTTTTCAAATATTATTAATTATTTTAATATATTCCATAAAGTACTATTATTCATTAACTTTAATATTTTAAGGGATTTCTTTATAGTAATTTCCTACATAAAAAGATTCTTAGTAAGAAACATATTAACTATTTTATCAAAACCAGTACTGAGAATACTACATAACTATAGAATATCTTTAATTTTAATAACTAATTCTATTTTAGATATATTATATATATTTTAAAGTCCTAGTTAATAAAATATAAGAATTCTAGTAGATAATAAATCTCCATAATTTATACATAAAAAAATTCTTTTAGAATCTATTTTTAAGATATTTATACTGTATAATTAATATAAACCAAATATAAAATTCTATTCTGATATAAATATAAACTAGAAAAATTACCTTTATAAATTATTTCAATATTATTAAAGCCACAGAATGAAATAGACATATATACAGAATAAAAGAATATTTTAATATATATCTTATACATATATATATAATATACAAGCATATATATATATATTATAAAGAAATCTAGAAAATCTACAAGATTTTCTATAAATGATTATAAATATATACTAGAAATTAAATCTACCAGTCTAATCTATAAAGTAATATAATTTATTATTATAATACAGGTCCTGAGCTTATTCAGAACTTTTTAAATAAGATACTAGAAAATAAGAATAATCTTTTTCTATAAAATAATAATAATAATATTTTCTTATAGGATGATAATCTTATTTTTTTATTTTCATTTCTATAATCATACTCTTCTTACTAGCCACGCAGAGAAGAATACTGTAATATAAATATTTCCATAAAAATAATAATTATTATAACTGAACAGATCTCATATTCTTTTAGTAATAGATAAATCTGGTAAATAGAATCTCAGGTAAATATAATAGCTTTTATATAACTAATAATTGATCTTTCTGATACATGTGGATAAGCGCCATGGAGTAAATATGAAAGGATTCTAAGAAATAATCAGTATTTTATATATATATATATTATATAATTTCTAAATATAAATAATTCTACCAGTTATCTTAATAGTTATCTGGCTGTTAAATTAATATTATCTGTTATTCAATTATAAGACTGATATAAGTAAGTATATATAAATTAAGTAATTAGGTTAATCAATTGTCTTAGTTAAATATATATAAGTTAGAAATAAATATAAAGTCCTATCTTACTACCTCTAATCATAAATAAATATACTATAGAATTCTTAGTATTCAATATTATAGCAGATTTATTTAATCTAAGCTGATCAGTATACCATAAATAAATAAATAGTATCTCTAATCAAATTCCTTGATAATAGTTTTTTTAAAGAAGAATTTTATTTATTCTACTAGAGATATAATTACATTTAGAAAAATATTTTTTAATTCTATATTTGTTATTCTTCTTCTAGAAATATCTAAAATTATTTATATTTTTAATGTAGAATTTACTTAAATATATAAATCTTTATATAAATAAGATTAATTGCTTGAAGCTAATTATTATAATAACTTTTTATAGTAATATAACAATATACTACTAAAAAATAAAAGAATTAATATAAATAATCTTAAGGAATAGTTATCTATAATCTTTCAGTGCTTCAATCTCTAAAAGCCTTGTAAATATAGAAGTAAATTAATAATATTATATATATATATATATATATATTCAATATTATTATAAGAAAATGACCGGATATCTATAAGATAACTAGATCTAAAATTATATAATTTTCTTTTATATTCTTCGTGAACAAGGATATAGTGCTATTATATATTGATAAAATTATTTATATTTATTCTATAGGAGATAAAATATATAAGTCCAGGAATATTGAATAAGATTTCTAAATATAATTTATTATATTAAGTTACTTGATAAAGGAGAAGTAGATAAGATATTTAAATAACTTAATAAAGCTATTAACTGCTTATTTAGTTATACTAATATAAAAAATTTCTATATTCTTAATATATTGTCTATAATGTATAAATTATTATTTAATAAAAATATATAACTCAAAGTTCTTAGCTACGATAATACCAGACTGGTTAACTATATCAATAAAAATAAATTAAATTATTAAAATAAATATAATTTTAAGATATTAAATATTTAATTTAATTTATAATAATTACTGCCAGAATAGCTTCTATATTATTATTATTGAAGTAATATACTTGTCTTTTTTTAATTAAAAGTACTACCATTACAGTCTATTTCTTTAAATTTTAAAAAATAAATCTTTTAGTGTATTAGAATATATGACCAGGAATTAATATTATATTATTAAAGAAGAAAATTAAATTAATTAGTATTACAAAAATTAATATATCTAGATTTATTATCATAAAGAATATAGTAATCAAACAAGCCATTAAAATAATATCATATGAAAATAATTATCTGGAGATATAACTTAGCTGGATTACTAATAAGATTAATTATTTATTATAGATATAACACTAGAATAAGTTGATAATAATTATACTCTAAATAGGAATTTCGTTATATTCCTGATTTATTTTAATATTATTAAAATCTATTATTCTGTTATACTTTAATAGAGTTTTCAAAATTATAAAATATACAAAAGATTCTACAAATAAAGAAATTAAAATAATAAATATATATATATATATATAAATTCTGCAAGAGGTAAATATTTTTCTATTTATATAATCCAAATATTTAGAAAGCGGGTCCAAGAAGTATTATTAATGAATTTAATAATTATAGTAAATGATACGCTTAAAGTATTAATTATAATATTATTGACTTGAATATGAAGACTTTTCGTATAAGATGAATTAAAATATACATAAGTGTTTATAATTATTAATTCTAAGGAAAACTCATAAAATATATTATATTACAGAATATTATTATTTTTAGATTTTATTATAGCTTGATAAATCTATTATATATACTATTTTCTTGGAAGCTGTCTAGTAGCTTAATATATATTAACTAATATAATTTAATATTAAGGTAATTGTAAGATCTAATAAAGCTTAATACAAGAAATTATAGAAAGAAATCTTAAAATTAATATCCTTAATAATAGTTATATTTATATATATATATATATTTCTAATTTAGGGTTTTTCATTAATATATTATTAGAAGTCTTAAAAAATAAGACAGGTCTCGTTAGTATTATTATTATACTTAATTTTATATAATGTTCTAAATAGAAAAATATATATTATAGAAATATAAAATCATATAAAGAATATCTTAATTTATTTCTATATTTTATAATATATTATCTTATATATTTCAAACATCCTATTACAAGTTATAATATTGATAGACTAGTTAATAATAATCTAATGAATATTAGGAATTAATATGGTTTATTTAATTAATTTAATTGATTAATATATATATATAAACAGCTGCTCTAAAAATATTTAAAAATATTCAATTTTCTAATATATATTAGTCTATAGTCTAAAGTAACTGATCCCTATAAAAATACTACTAATATACTAAAATACCTAAAAGTAATCTTTATTAATGTAAACAAAGTTTAATTCTAATATTAATATCAATTTCAAAATTAAAAATAATATCTACAGAGAAATTTTACAGCTTTATTTATGAATTTTAATATTTAGTAATAGACTAGTATTATTAAAATTTATTAGAAGAATAATTTATATTAATTAGTTTTAAAATTAAAAGATAATTACTCCCTAATTCATAAATAATAGAATAAACTCTAATTAATTCATTAAATTTTATAATAGTACCTCAGATTTGATTAACTAAATAATATAATATTCTAAAAAAGTTGGTTCATTATTCTATTATATCTTATTAATAATTTTTAATATTATTCTTTCTGCTGTCTCTATCTCTACTAATAATCAAATTCTTAAAAATATTAATTATATCTTATATTTAGAGCCGAACTACACTTATAAAATAATTAAAAATAATATTTTAACAAAAATAAAATCATTTGGTTAGAGACTATTAAAAAAACATAAGCTAGATTAAATAACTGTAGACTGTAAAAGAAAATAGATAAATAGAAAATAATATTTAGAACACGATTTATAAATAAAATAAAATTTTATTTAGATATTTTAGATTTGCGGAACCTGCTAGATTTAAAGAATAAAGATTTTCTAATTAATATGCTAAAATTAAAAAATAGACTAGCAGATTTATATATGCCTTAATAAATACTAGAGTAAATACACATATATATATGAATATTAATCTTGTAGAAGAGATAATAATTCAATAATATACTTTTTCTGATTCTTAGCCTCAGTTAAAATAATATTATATCAAATAAAATATAATTCATAAAATATAAAATCCTATTAGACTGTTACTCTTATCTATTTATCTAATTTAATATATTTTCATCATAAAATAAGATCAGAGCAGACTTATTATATTAAATCCTCTGAAATATCTTTAAATTAATATTTTTAAACTAAATTTATCAGCAGAATATTATCTGCTGGAATCAATACTTTTAGAAAATATTGAAGTTATTATATTCTATACTAATCTTAAAATTTTTATTATAACCCTACTACAGCTCCCCGCAAGAGGCTTTAATTAAGATAAATTATAATTCCAATAATTAACATTTTGAAAATTAGTAATTATATTAATCCTGAGATTTTATAATAAGAATATATTATATAAAATTAAAAGAATAATAATTAAGATTATTACTGTTCACAGATATTCTCAAAACTAAAAACTTAAGATATTTATTATATTCCTAAATACTATGAAAAATTAATCTCCGACAAATAAATCTTCATAAATTAAAATTTGAATTAATAGAGAAGAGTTAGATAAAGTAAATTTTATTTAAATATTATTATATATTTATTAATATTCGCTTAGTTAATAAATATTAAATCTAGATATTAAGTTAGGTAAATACCACGGAGGTATGTAGTATATTGATTTAAGATATAGATAATCTTAATTATATAGATAATAATATATAATATATAGATAATAATATATAATAATAGAAAATGAATGAAAATATAAGTATTTAATAATTTATTATCGGGAGGGCTCATAACCTGTAGAAGTAATATAATAATAATATTATATATATAGACTAACTAGCTAACTATACTAGAACATAATTAGATAGTTATTAGATAGCTAGGTCTAAGATTATATAATTTTTTATAAATAATTATATTTTTACAGGAATGCAGGTCCCTTCTATTATTTTCTATTAAATTATATAAGTTAGATTAGAAGTCTCAGGATATCTCGCTTCCGTGTAATATATATTAAAAATCTTACTATTTTAAATATTATATTAGTATAATAAGGTTTTTGAGGACAGAAATCAATATAGATTTTAATCATTCTAAAAATTCGCTGTTAAGATATACTCTATAATTTTTTATAAATTAAGAATAAAGTTAAGTCCTAGTTAAAGTAGCTAAAAAATCTAGTATCTTATATTTAATAATTTATTATATAAAAAAAATTTCTAAATCTATAATTCTTTGAATCTTTATTTTTAAGGAAGTTTTATAAACTCAATTATATTATATATTATTATATTTAGTTAATAATATATTACTTACTTTTCCCCCAGGTTAGTATTACTGATATCAGTAATATTACAAAACATTATTATCTACTACTACTATATATACTGCGAATTACTTTATAAAAGATGTATGCATTATCTACTATATTATCATATTTTATAAAATATTCAATCCAGATAATATTCTAAATCTTATTCGATAGTAAATACTGTATTAGATCAAGCAGGTATTAATAAAGATTCTTAATATATATTAAGAATACAGTTACTGTCTTATTTATTTTTATATGTTGATTATAATATACAGCACAAGCCAGACAGAATAACTATATAAATCTAATGATTTATTATCTTATATTTAATAAAGTATAAGCAGCATGGTCTTTGAATCTATTATTATTATTTATCCTAATTATTTGATAATACTAATCTGCTCAATGGGTAATAATAGAAAATTTTTCTTAATTATATATATAAATAATATTTATAATTTTACCTGAAACTTTATTGTAAAAACTTTATTGATTTTAAGATATGTATAAATACACTGAGTTATAAGAATAATTATATATCTAAATATTTGCTTATTAGATTGCCTGATTTGTTTAGAGAATATATTTTTATATTTATTACTCATGATCCCTGTATCATAGAACTTAATTATTTTATTTAAAAAATATTTAAATTAATTTTATACAAATTTTATTATTTTAATATTTATCTTAATCTTAATTTATCAGAGAGGGCTTATTAATAGTGATTATATATTAAAATAATTAATCTAGTTTCTATCCTGTTTTTAATTACGGGTTTAATATAAGAAGTATTTATCTTAAATTTCTAGTACAATATATTATTATTATATTCCCTTATTAGTTTAATATTTTCAAAAGGTAAAAATAGCTATCTGTAGATCATGGTGTTATTATATTATTAAATATACTATGCAATATATAATTAATTTTGAGAAAGAATCCTGAGTAAAATCTAATATTCTTGATAAAAAATTAAGATAAGTTCTATTTGATTTCTAGATAAGTTTTTAATAGATTAATTTAATTTTAAAATTATTAATTTTATTATAATTCTCTTGAGAGAATTTATTATATATATAGATTACAGGCTTGAAGAAAATAGTACTTAGACAACATTAGAATTTTAATATAATTAATATATTTTGAACTTATATTAATAACAGTAGCTATAAAAATAACATTAAGATAATAATAATAATATAGTTCTGTGCTTTCAGCTATCCTATAAACTTTAATATAATATATATAATATATATTAGAAGGGAGGCACTACCACCACACCAGCCAGGCTTCCTCTACACCGGCCTCCGCTCATGCCACACCCTCCAGCTACCTTCTGCCTACCTTAGTAGGTAATACTCGCTCCCTTTTAGATAAGATTTACTTTTTAAACGGATAGAATACCGCCGCTTTCTTAAATAGGACTAGTTATTGCCTCAGATATCTGTTTCTTATCTAAGATCTGAATTTTCTGTCTCAGGTAATAATAATCTTAAAATAATAAGCAGTAGGATTCTGTCCAGCTCAAAAAATAAATCTTACTTAAAAGAGAGTGAGTATTACTTACTAAGGTAGGCAGAAGATAGCCGGAGGATGTAGTATGAGCGGAGGCTGGTATGGAGGAAGCCTGGCTGGTGTGGCAGTGGCGTCCCTCTATTAGAAAATATACTGGTATTAATATAATTCTAGCTTTATTAAATAACTATATTCTATAAATTATGATATTAGTTGTTATAATTTTTCTTTTACTGATCTCTATGTTGTCAGAAATATATAATATAATTTTTCTATTAATAATTAGATAATTATCTATGCCTGTATATTTTTTAGCTATTATTAGATAGATTAATATATCTTATAGAATATCATTATGACAACTGACTCTATTATCTTTATCTTATTAGAATAATCTTTCTGTGATGATTTTCTAAATATAAAAAAAATCTCTAGTTATAAGCATACTGATTATCTTTTTGAAATTAATATTGAAAATATAATCTGATTACGAAATAAATATTAATTTTAATAATTTAATACTTTTATTAAACTAATCCTGCTTTCAGTATACTGTATATATTTTAAGATTCTAGCTAATAAAATATAGAATATTTAGTAGATAATAAATCTATATAATTCTTATATATAAAGAAATATCTTTAAAACTTATCTTAAAGATACTAGTCCTGATTACAAATATATAATAAATATAGAATTTTATTTCTAATATAAATAAAAATCAGGAATATTACTTTTGTGAGTTATCTTAATATAACTAAAATTATAAAATTAATTGAATATTTATATAGAAAAGAAGAATAATTCATCTAATATATCTTATTTTTATACAAATGATATATAGGTATATATATAAGAAAATTTATAAATTTTATAAATAATTACAGGTAAGTACTATAGATTATATCTAGTAATCTAGCTTATGAAGTAGTACAGTTTATTACTATAATATAAATTCTGAATCCATTTAAGATCCTATTAGATAAAGTAAAAAAAAAAGAATGATATTAATCCTACTCTTTTATATATTCATTTTAATTATAATATTCCTTTTGCTAGCTATATAAAGAAGAATATTATAATAGTAATATTTATTGAATCATTAATACAACTAAATAGGTCTTATATTTTTCTAGTAATAAGTATATTTAATAAACAGAATCTCAGGTATTTATATATACAGATTTATATGAGATAAACTTTATATATCTATTTTATATAAATAGAACGATAAATATAGAGAGATTAGAAGGATTATATAATATTTATTATATATATATAAATATTATATAATTTTAGACATAAGTGATTCTTCTGGCTATCCTGGCAGTATAATATCTGGCTGCTAGATTAATACTATCTGTTACTTGGCTGTAAGGCTAATATAAATATATATATTAATTAATTAATTAATCAGTAATGATACATTCAGCAGTCAAAAGTCTCGGGACATCCCGCTCCCGCGTCTTACGCGTCAAAAAACTCAACCTCTTCAACCAACCACCACACCACTAAAATGAGGTCTTTTGGCACAGAAATAAATGCAAATTATGCTTATTCTATAGAGCTTTCTTCTGAAGTATACTTTGCTATTCTTTTTAAATTTGAAATAAAGTAATCCCTAAGTAAATTAGCTCATTAATTTAGATTTTTATATTTAATAATTCATTACACTAAAGAATACTTTTAAAATCATAAATAATTAATATTTTTATCTTATTCTAGTAGATCTTGCAAGCTAAATTATTTTACTTATTATTATATATTTTTAATAGTATGCTGATTACCAAAACTAGCCAGAAAATATTAATTTTTATTATTTATATTAATATAGATATACAGATATCAGAATTTATAATTAAATATATTCTTTGCCTTTATAAAATATATAAATAGAAAGCTGAGAAAAGAATATTCTTATTTAAGAAGAATATTAAAGAATACTATGAATTCTGCAGAATATAGATCTAAAAATATATCTAGAATAATATTATATTCTTGAATAAATATTTTACTAAATATAATATTTTAAAAGAAACTGAATATATCTTCTGATTCTTTTAATAAAGTCTATTAATATAATTTAGTTAATATATAATATTATAATAAAATCTATAAGTAGATTGTTGAAACTGCTATCTAGATTAATAATTATATTTATTTAATAATTATAAAATATAATCCAGAGGCACCTCAGAATAATTATATAAGTTTCTTATATATTTAAATACTTAAGGAGGGTCTGTAACCTATATATAAATTAAAAATTCTATTTCAATAAAATAATATATTAATTTATTAAATAAATAACATTAAATATTAGTTTAAATCACATGGAATTTAAATCATAGATTAATTATTATATTTATTTAATTAGACATGTCTAGGTACTTTTAAAATATACTTTTTATAAAAAATATCTAAATCTCTGGCTAGCAGAACATAGAGAAAAAGATAAAAAGTTTAATAATAATTTATATATATGCTAGAATAGTATATTATAAATAATATTAAATAATCTTATCTACTTAATATCATGCTGTATTAAGGTTATTTATTCATTTAAAAACTATTATATAAAGTATTAATAACAGAAAAGGTCAACACCAAACAAAGATCTTTTATATTTAGAAAGAATTGGTGGAGTTATTGAGTTTTTAAATAGAATTGTTTACTAGGGCGGGAGGCGGGTGTCCTGAGACTTTTGATCTCTTAGTGTATTTCACTTATAGAAAATAATCATAATACTAATTTTTATTACTTATATCAATACAGCCATAATAATCTCAAAAATTCTAATTAGAATAAATATATCTTATACTTTAAAAATGTATACAAATGAAAAGTTCAGGAAAAGATACTTTTAATCAATAAATATTAAAGTATATTATAACTTCTGCAGAGACTGGCTTCTAAAATATACTGATAATAATATTTTTTTTTCAAATAAATACTTTACTAAATATAACATCTTGAAAAATACTAGATATGTTCTCTAAATAATAAATGAAAATTTTTAGACCTGAATTAATATATAATATTATAAAAGAGATTTACTGGTACATGATTTGGACTGTTATCTAGATTAGAAATTATATAAATATAATTATTATATAATATATTCTTCAGATTTCTAATTATACTCAAGTTTTATATATCTGGACACTGGAGAAGTGTTTATAATTTATTATATATAATCTAAAAGTTTAAAAGATATAAAATTAAATTAAAGATTAGCTAATTAGGTACCTTATTCTTCTAATTTTCATTTAAATATTCTTAAAACACTTTTAATATATATATTTTATAGAGAGTATTTGAATTTATAGCAGAAGGGTCTTAAATTAGCATTTAAAGAATTTAATAAGACTTTATATATATATATATATATATATATCATGATAATATATCTTAAATAATAATAAATAATTTTATTTTTCTAAATACCAAGGTGAATTAATACTGTTTATAAATTCAAGAAATTAGAACTAGAAGACCTCGATATCAAAAATCTTTTATATATAAAAAAATTTGAAGATATCCTATTTTAAATAATATTATTTAGTAAAGTGGGGGGCGGGTGTTATAAGCTTTCTAATAATATAATATATAATAATAACCAATAATATTCTGTAATATCACTCAAAATAATAATATTAATTAGAAAGAATGAAAAAATCTAGTTTTCTTCTCTGGTTCTGGTTTATTTACTATAATATTATATATTTAATCAAAATGATATAAAATAAACATAATTATAATTATATGACTAATTTGATTTATATTTATTATATTAGCTACCAGATGCCTTGTATTAATTTATCTTTATAAGTTAATTATAATATATATTTTTATACTTTAATAATAATTTAATTTATTTAATACAAGACTATATATGAAAGATATTTAATTATATATAAATATATATATAATTTTTATACTAGCTTTATTTTCTTCTTTACTTAATTAAACTTATTAGAATACTGTGGATAAAGCTATTATATAACTTTTTTAGAATATTTCAACTATTTCTACAAGTAGTAATATGAGATAGAATATAATATTATTAATATTCTTAATATTATATGTACACTCACGTAATAAATATAATCAAGATTTCTAAAATCTTATTGATTAATTATTTGATTTTATTATTCTAATATAAAGAACTTGGCAAATCAGAGATTAGATTAGATTAATATAATTTATAATTAATATTTTATTATTTACTTTTATTAAATTAATCGTTGATTAGCTAGTTTAGAAATTATATAAAATATATATAAAATTATGGGGGGTGCTATTGCTACACTGGCCAGACTTTTTCTATATTAGTCTTTGCTTATACTATACTCTTTATCTATCTTCTGTTTATCTTAGTAGATAAAAGCCGTTTTATAAAAGATAAAATTTTCTTTCTAAAATAGACAGAATCCTACTGTCTACTACTTTAGATTTATTATTAGCTAAAGCAGAAAATCCAGATGTAAAAGAAAGTTACGTGATTTCAGATCTAGCCACTTAGTTATCTTCTTATGTAGTTAGCTAGCTAGTCTATATATATATGTTTTTATCCTATTTTGTAATAGATTGGTGGTAGCGACCACCTACTCCCGTGTGTACATGTCTATATAAGCAGGATTCTAGGGGTCCGCAGGTAGCTGCGGGTAATGATGGTCTTTTTGGCCTTGTCTGTAGCAACTCCCCTAGGTTGTTCTATGACATATTTACTGTCACAGGTTATAAGTCTTCATAGTTATAAATTATTAAATATTTATATCTCTTGTTATTTTTCAGTATTCTTATATATTATATATAAATATCTTTATATTCAAGACTTCTTATATCTCAAATTAATATAATATATAATTTTATCGTAATCTAGGCAGCTTAATATTTAGACTTAATAATTACTAACTAACTAGATCTTTTATCATGCAAGTAATATAACTAAAACTTTATTATAATGTTATTTAAAGATCTATTTAATTTTAGAGAGATACTACCACTACACCAGCCAGACTTTCTCCACACCAGCCTCCGCTCATGCCACACCCTCTACCTTCTATTTTAGATAAGGCTTACCCTCTTTTAAATAAGACTTGCTTTTTGAATCAGACAGAATCCCACCACCTTCCTATCTTAGCAATATGCTGCCTGACATCTGAATTTTCTACCTTAGGTGATAATAATCTTGAAATAGTAAGCAGTAAGAATCTGCCTGACTCAATAGAGCAAGCCTTACCTTAATCAGACAAAACCTTACTGTTAATGGAAGATAAAGAGTGTGGCATGAGCAGAGGCCGGTATAGAAGAAGTCTGGCTGGTGTAGCAGTAGCACCTCCCTAATTTTAATATCTTTGAAATTATTTCTAAACTTAGAGATTAGATTAATTAATTGATATAATAAAAAAATTTAAAAAACTATTTATATTTATATAATCTGGATATATAGGATCTACTTTAAAATAAATATATTTTATTAGAAAACTAGTTTTTTATTTTAAGAATAAAACTAAAAAATATATATACTAGCTTTTTATACCAGTAATTATCATATTTTATTCATCAAATAAAAACTATAATATAATATAAAATAAATAAAATCATATAATTATACTTTACTTTCTATATATAATTTAAATTATAAGCAATAGAAATGGGAAAATTAGTCTATATTTCTAATTATTAGTATTATATATAAAGCTAGTTTTATATTATATTTCTAAAATTAAAATTTTATGCTTAAAGTACATATTCTAAAAAAATATGTAAGATCTCTAAATTTACTATAATTATTTATTTATTATAATGATATTAATAATATGAAAATTTTTTTTATATACTATATAGACATTCTCAATAAGTTTTGTAATATTAAGATTATTAATAATTATACTGAACTTTTGTAATTCTTTATAATAATTTAATATATATCTATTTTATAGTTATTCATTATAAATTAATATATAATATTAATAGAAAATATAAACCTGTTATTTATATATACTTAATTTATATAATTTAAATATAAATTATTTCTTCAATTACTTCTATACACAGTTAATAGCAAGTCTTGAAAAAAATATTATTATTAATAATGATATCTGAGATAGTAATTATAATAATTATAATTATAATAAAGATTAAATTAATATTATTATATAATATAAAAAAAGTAATTTAATACTACTAATAAGAATATTATATAATATATTTTATAAATATCATAGAAATGACTTTGAAAGTAAATGCTTGTTAAACTTAAATAAAAAAATAATTATAAATATTCAAATAAATATAATTATTATATTTATTTTATTTATATTATTATCCAGAATAGTATTTGAAATATTATTAATTAATGTAATTAATATTAATCTTAACTTTCCTAATATCTATACTGTATTAAGTTACTTTAATATTATTATTATAATTGAAGAAAATTAATATTTAAATTACTTATATAATTAGATGTTTATTTTAAATATTATTTATTATTTATTTATATATATGTACAGCTAAAATCATTATAGATAAAAGTTTTTAAATTATTAATTATAATATTATTTTAATTAAATTAGCAGATAAGCAGAACAGATCTTATAAATTTTAAAGAATTAATTATATTTAATATATATTAATATTTTTATATGATTTTATCTTATGTAAGCGGCTGGTATAGCAGGATATCTATATATATATTAAAACTAAAAAAATTACTATTCTTCTTTAAGATAGTAAATAAATCAATTTTATAATTATTAAGAATATTTAATTATTTTTATAAATAGCTAGTATTATAAGTTATAAAATAATTTAAGATTTATATTTTTATAATATTTTAATATACTTACCACCTTCTGATCTTATAATTAATATTAGTAGAAAAATAATGTTTTATTAATTTTATTTTGTTTGTTTTATAATTATACAGTCCATGTCTCTGAGCAAAAATTTATAATTTTATTAAATATATTATTAATTTTCATATTTAAAAAATATTTTATTAATATTATGTAAGTCTTACTTTAATAAAAAAAATTAAATATCAATTTTTTATATTTAATTCCGTAATCTTGAATTATATATTAAAGATTTCATTTATATAAATAGTTATAAATTACTATTTACATATGGCTAGATTAATATATATTATTCTAATATTTTTATTAGTTATATTTTCTAATACTACTAGATATTTTTATTTAAAAAATATAAAATATATAATAAATAAATTATTTTACAGAACTATCTTAAGTACTAGTCAAATATTAATAATAAATATATTTATAATAATAATATATCTGAATATTAATTACTCATATTCTATTATTAAGAATAAAATATTATGTAGAATCCTGCTCCGTGCTATTATTTAAATCTTAATTTAGTTATTGAAATTAAGAACTATTATTTAGTTAAATATTATGTATATAAGGATAGTACATAAGTAATTTTTTCATTGTTTATACATTTATATTAGTCTTATAGTTAATTATATATAAAATAAACTTATATATAATATTATTAAAAAGATTTTTTATAAAGTCCTGTACAGCATGTAACCAGATATTTTATAATAGTAATTAAAATTATTATTATAAATAACTTGTTTTTAAAAAGAATTATGATAAATTGAAAATATTTATATGTAAAAATTATTTTATCAGCTACTCTAAGTCAGTCTATAAAATTTATAATCACTAAATTTATCAAATTATAAATACTTGAGATATTATCTTTATTAAAAGATTTATTTTATAAATATTATCAATAATATTTATATAATCTTAATTTTATATATTATAATAAAATTAACACAGAGACTATAGTTTAGGACAGTTCTTATTATTAATTATTACTTAATATATTTTTTCAATATCAGCAGCTTGTTCCTTTTTTTTCAATCATTTTATTATAAATAAATAGAATGATAATAAGAAATCAAAGTAATTAGTAAAAATTAAAATAGACTAATATACGCTTATCTTTATTTATAATTAATAATACTATCTGTAATACTATATTTAAATTAATAATTATCAAAGATAATAAATCTAAAAACTAGTTATCATAAATTTCTTATTACTAGTATCTCTTATACAGAACTTATTATCTTTAATATAAAATTTATTTTATTTAAATAGCTATTATATTATTTTATATATGTTTATAAATATTTTTATATACTTTCCAAGTCTCTGGAGTTATATATTATTAATATTAATAATAATCCAGACTTAAATACCGATACTTTTTATAAATTATATTTATATAATTTTCTTACTAATATTTTATTTTTAAAACTTATAATTATATAATTTTCTACTAGTTTATAGGTTAGGAGTGCTATCTCTAATAAAAAAATAATATTTTAAAATATTAATTATAATTTTATCTTATATATTAATATTATAGCCTGTACTAAAATATCTAAATAATATGAAATAATATCTTATAAAATATAAAAATAGATTAAATATTTTTTAAATAATCTTAAATTTTTATATATATCTTCTTCTGTTTAAATGTAATTTAAAATAAGTAATAATAATATTTATAAGACCTGTTTTATTATTAAAAACTTTTAGTAGTATATTAATAACAGAATATCAAATTTAAAAAAACTATATAACTATTATTAAAAATTTTAATTTCAAAATTTTTATTACCCTAGCTATTAAACTTTATTAAATTATATAAATTAATATATATTAAGCTGCTAGACAGCTTTTAGAAATATAATATATATAATAAATCTTTTAAGTTATTATATAGCTTGAAATAGGTATTATATAAATAGTATAATATATTTTATAGTTTTTTAATAATAAATAATTCTAAATATTTATATATAGATTATTCTATATTTACAGAAAAGGATCTCTTATATTCATTTATATTAATGATATCGTTTTACTCATGTTAGACAGTACTGTGGTTAATATCTTTAAAGTATTATTTATTAAATTTATTGAATATATAAATAATAGTTTCTGGATCTACTTCTTAGATATTGATATCATATAAATAAATAAAAATATTTATTTCTTATAGGAATTATATATATAGAATTATTTAAAATATTTTAATTGTTTTAAATATAAGGTTTTTTAAATTAAATAATTTTAAGATTTTTATATGAAAGTACAACAGAAGAGCAGGTCTTAATAATATTGAAATATATTGAAAATATAATAGTATACTTATCTGGATTATAATTGATATATATCTTCCGCAAGGGACCCCTGGCCGCCCAGGTTGGTAAGATTGAACCTGTTCAGCGCCGCCGGAGCGGCAAGCAAACAGCCCCGGATGACAGCAGCGATGAGGACCCACTGAGCCTCACATTTGAAGAGACTACTGATACTGAGTATTGTGAATAAGCAAGTAATTCAGTGTACTACAGGCCAACTGCTGGAAATAACTCTCAGTCATAATATATCTCTTTAGTAAGAAAGAGATGCAAAACACTAATATAATAATAATTTAGGAGTTATTCCTGAATTATTATATATTCTAAATAATTATATACATGCAGACCCTACAAGACTATTTTTATATAATTATATAATTATATAATTAATATTAAATAACATACCAAGAGAAGACTCACCATGGGTATACTTCTTTATTAGTAAAAATATAAATCTAAAAATATAATTTATCTAATATTGCTTTGTAATATTGCTTCCAGTATCTCAGTATCCTGACTATTTATAACTAGAGATTTATTAAAGATAAGACTGTATATATATATAATATCTATAATCCTAAGCTGCAGAAAGATATCTCAGTACTAGGAACTCTTTATAAAATTCTTAGAGCTAGCAGGAAGCACCTAATTATTAATAATTTTAATCTATATTATCTGATATAGACTGTACTAGAATATAAACACTAAGACTCTAAAATAGAGATTCTAATTAATCTAATTATAAACTGTAATAAAGACCTAAAACTTCTACTTCTTAAAAAAGCTACTATATATAAAAAAATAATTATAAGATTATTATTAATCTCATGTGGACTATATCATAGTTTATAAATTAATTAATTAATTATTAACCCCACAAGAACTAATAACAAGATATTAATTATAAATTTATACTAATCTAATTTAATCTCTAACCTATTAAGACCCCTACAGTCAAACAATAAGACTAAATAACTACTAACTAGAAATTATTTAAAAATACTTTAATAATATATATACCCCGTCTGGAAGCAGACACTATATTTCTAGATAATATTAATACTATTATAATCTATCTTATACTTATACTCTAAAAAACAGCTAGTAAAATAATTTTAAAGCAACAGATTACACAGTAATTCTATCTGGAATTTATTAAAGAAGTAAAATAAGTAAAAAAAAATAAAATAAATATAGAAATAATATAAGTATATATACTCAGAGAAGAATAAGAAGAGATTCTATATAATATAATATATAATAAATTAGATAACTGCTAAAATATTAAAAATCATATATTATAATCAGATCAAGAAAAAAAATAAGTCTATATAAAAATTCTAGCAGCTAATATAATAAATATAAATTAGAAATAATTTTGAATTTATCTTTACACCTGCCTTGCAGGACCCCAGTGGTAAATCTAATAATATTTTAATTAATAATCCCATAGAGAAAGTTAGACTATTTTAAAAAGTACTTTTTCTAGAGATCAGTACTATAAATCTTAATAATATTTTAGGATATTATTATTAATAATTATTATATATACTATAGATTATCTTACAGGAGATCTATAGAGCTATATACTATATTATATTATAGAAAATCTTTAACTTTAATAATATCTTAAATCTTGTTCTGCAGCAGATAATATCTCAGATTAAATAAATATTATTAAAGATTTCTAATGTCTGTTTAGATTACAGATACTATTTTATATATTTTTAAATATTAATAACAGTTATACTTCAGAAACTAAATAAAAATAATTATATAATTTTTAAAAATACTAGCCAATTACCTTACTGAGTATAATTAATAAAATCTTAGAATTTATTATTATTATATATTTAAGTTATTTAGTTAAATACCACACACTCTTATTATAAAAATATATAAGAAAATAATAAAATTACTTTTATAAGCATATAATATATCTTTTTCTAGAAAAAATCTATATTATATAATAAAGTAGATATTCTAATATAACCCTTCTAATTCTTAATATATTAAAAATTTATAATCTTTAAAAATTATAGATACTGCTGGTACTTATTAACTAGATTTAAAGCTTTTTTAATAATCAGTATACAATAATCACTATACTGGAAAATATTGTAGAGAAATACTAGATTATTACTAATATTTTCTAAAATTTTCTATTATTCTTTATACTCTATTTATTTTATAATACTGATCTGCTTAATAATAATAATAATAATAAAGATCAGCTTAACCCATAAAGCAGGATATTTCTAGTAGAATATATTAATAATATCTATATACTTACCTGGAATCTTATAATGTAGAATAATTATTTAAAGCTCTAATACACACATAAACATGCTGAATAGTAAAAATAAATATATATATTTAAATTTATACCTACTAAATACAGCCTGATTTATCTGATTAAATAATATATCTTTATATTAATATATTATGACTCCTGTATTATAAAGCTTAATTAATTCTTTTATCTAAAAAAAATTAAAATTAAACTTATTAGAAAATTTTATTATTTAAATATTTATCTTGATCCTGACCTGTCAGGGAAGACTTATCTAAAATAATTATAAATTAAAATAATTAATTTAATCTTTATATTATTTTTAATTACAGGCTTAATATAGAAAATACTTATCTTAAATCTATAATATATATACATAGTAATCCTAATTCTCTAGTTTTTATATAATTATTCTATATAGCTTGTACAGGGCATCTACAAGTATTAGAAAATAATAACTGATATTATTAAGATCCTGGAAAGTATTTAGTACTATATACTTTATTATATAATTAAAATCTTTTAAATAATATTCTATATAGTTTTTAAGATCTGTTTTCACATATTATTTCTCTACCTTGTATTTAAATAAACTACTGAAGATAATTATTTATAGATTATAATTATATTTTTTTATAAAATACTTTACACAGTATATAATTAATAATTAATAACCAGAAAAACCCTGAGTAAGATTCTATACTATTATTCTTATAGAAACTAAAAATTAGCCTAGCTAAAATTCTTGGCTAAAAACTACTACTAAATCTCAAAGTTATTAAATCTATTATAATCCCTCTATAATAGAAGCCCCTGCAAATAATAATCACTGATATAAAGAAGAAAATACCTAAATAATATATATAATTTAATATTCCTACTCAAGCTTATACAGACAGTAGCAGTTATAGAAGTAGTATTAATACAGTAACAGTCATAAAATCCTACTAGATCAGTTACCCTGTAAGCCTTGAATCAATATATATAATATATATTAAAAAATTTATTAGTATTAATATAATTTTTATCTTAATTAAACAGTCATAACTTATTAATTATAATAACTCTAGTCTACTTATCTTACCAATCTCCGTGCCCCCGGAAATATAATATATAATTATTCTTATTAATAACCAGGTCACAATCCAGGCCTGTACTAATTTCTTTAATTATTATTAATTAAACTAGTATATTATATACAATATAATTACAAAACTTAATTAATTCTAATAATTCTACTAGATAATCTTCCTGCAGTAACTTTCTAGCCATAAAAGAATCCCTGGTAATAAGCAAGCTAACTACTTGATTAAGACTAATACTAAGACTGCTACCACAAGAAAAGTCTTCAGCTCTATGAAAATCTTTAATTCTGTAGAAGTCTTTAATCCTATACTACTTTCAGCTTACTAAACATACCTCAAGACTCTAAGAATAAAAGCATAAAAGACTTAATAAACTATTAATCCTTATAATTTATATACACAAAGAATCCTCCTAGAGCTGATCTCTAAGATACTTATTCTATATAATATATATCACGCGTGGAGTTCAGCCCTGATATAGATATAAATTAAAAAAATTATTCTAATAAATTATCTAGATATTATTAAAGCTATAAATATAACTGGTTATTCTTACAGAATAAAAATATAATTAATCTAATATATTTTATTTTTATATATAATACACAAATATATATATAAGAGTATTTTATTATAAGCAGCCCATAAATAACTATAAGTATATACTAGAAGTCAGATCTACTAATCTAATCTATAAAGCAGTATAGTTTATTTTAATAATACAGATTCTAGATTAATTCAGAATTTTTATTAATAAAATTATAGAAGATTCTACTTCTCTATAAATTTAATTTAATAATACTATCTACTTCTATCAGTTATACAGAGAAAGGTACTTTTACAGCATAATATTTATCTAGAAATAATTAATATAGCTGTACAGAACTTGTATTTTCTAGTAGTAATTACATCCAGTAAACAGGATTTCAAGTAAAAAAAATTTATATAAATTAAATATTCCCTGATCCACATGGAGAGGAGTAAATAGTAAATAAGAAAAAATAAATATAAAGAGATTATAGAGAAAGCAAGTATTTTATATATATAAATCTTTTATACATATATTACATGGCCCTAGGTACTAGCAATTTATCTATCATCCTGGCAACAGCCTGGCTGCTAGAGCAATACTATCCATCACTCAGCCGCTAGGGCTGACATAAGCGTGTATGAATAAATCAATCAATCAATCAATCAATGATATATATCTTAATCTTATTTCATATTATTTTATTAGTTTTTTAATTACTGCTTCTTCTATTATTATTATAATGAATTGAATTTTATTTATTTTCATAATACTCTAAATTAATCTTTTTTAAGTATAATATTAATCTTTATTTACATATTCTAATTTACTAGAAAATCTATTTTATAGAATTTAAAGAAAGAGATTGTTATTATATTATTTTTAATTAAAAATAAGTATATTATATAAGTAATAATACTATAAAAATTTATTCAGCTTTAATTATAATTCATTAAACTAGATATCTAATATTTTAGAGTTTTATTTATTTTAATAAGTTATTCTACTGTAATTTATATAAACAATTAATCTATTATTGTTTCAATTAAAAATCCTGAGTTTTATATTTATATAAAGTACACGCTAAAATTATTAATTTTATTTATATCAATATAATTAAATAAGCAGCTGATAATCTTACTAAATTATTTAAATATCTTATTTATTTTTATTTTATCAAGTAACTCAGCATAGTAAGTTATATTTTTCATTTAATATTTTTATATCTATATATCTTTTATTTTCTTATTTTTATATATAATATTACTATGTTTTTATAAAGAATATGAAAGATGATTATATGATCTCAGACCTAGCTACTTAGTTATCTTATATAGTCAACTAGCTAGTTTATATATATATATATATATATATATATATATATGTAATATTATTATATTTGTTATCATACCAGACCTTAGTATATATTTAAAATAAGAAGATAATAGAATTTTATCTATTTTAAAAGAAAGTTTTATCTTTTACAGAGTGGCTTTTACAGGCAGTAAAATTCTGTCTATTTTAAAAAGAAAATCTTATATTTTATAGACCAGCTTTCATTTATTAAGGTAGATAGGAAATAGATAGAGGATATGGTATGAGCAGAGACTAGTATAGAGAAAATCTAGTTAATATAATAGTAGTATCTTCTGAAATTCATTATATTTTAACAATTTTTTATATATAATTATTTCTTTAAAAACAGTAATTCTTAATGGATATATTAATTATTAATAAGATCAACCAGGACATCTATCTCAGAATCCTTATAATTATATTTTAATATGTTTATATCAAATAATATAAACTATAATTATTTATAATTAAGTACTTACTCTGGATACTTATCATCTTATTAACATCATTAATATTAATATTTTTTATTATTAAAGATTATCAATCTTATATATATAAATAATCTTATTCTCAGTAGTACCCAGGCCCCGAAGAATTAGGGTATAAAAATATTAAAAAATAATACAGGATAAATATATTTAGAATATAACTATTATTAGAAAATAGATCCAGGATGATTTTCTTTTAATATATTATTCAAATTAATATATATAACCACGTGAGAATAGTTGTGTAGTATTTATATATATAACAGTTCACGGTTCAGGTATAACTACAGATTGATTATTATATTAAAATCTTGTATTTTATCATTAAAAAATATATTATACAAAACTCTTCCAGTAATTAGCTTATGATATATTAGCTTATAATATCTTTATTAATAATTATTATCAGCATTGCTGCTATTATTATTGAAATTAAAATTAAAAGACTTTTTACTTCAATTATTATAATTTGTATGTTTACAACTTCAGTTATAATTCATAAAATTCAATTTCATTAGTCCAAGCAGCAAGAAATTCTATATGAAAAACATTATTTATATTTATTATCATATTATTATTAATATCAGTATCAGGAGCAAGTGCCTCCTTGTAAAATTATCTAAAAATTAATATTTTAACATTATTCTAAGAATATTTTTCTATTTAATATCCTGAGATCCAGCACAGACTTAATATTAGACTTATTCTATTTATAGCTGAACCTGGAAGACTATAATTCTGATCATGAAATATCTCTTACTATAATTTTCTTTTTTATCTCTGAAAAAAATTATTCAATATATTATAATTTATTCCATTCTATAATTTCATAACATATCTTATATAATAGTCAGGGTTGAATCAAATAATTTATTTATTAGGAGATCTCTTTTATGCCTAACATTTAATTAAAGAATTAATTAAAAACCAGATAATATATTTTTATATTTTTAATAAATTATCTTTAGATATGGTTTCCCCTATTTACAGGTATAATTAAAGATGTGATAATTTATATTATAAGAAATATAGTATATATTATTTCTAATATATTTAAAGAAAATAAATAATATTTTTCTAAATTTTACATAATATATACAGCTCAAATACTCATAATAATATTAATATATATATTTATAATAAAGGGGATTACATTATATTTGATTATAAGTTATAATATTGAAACTCTTATTATCTATAATTTTCCTGTACAGTTGGCCCAGGTATTAATATAATTATTGGTAATAAATAAACATTCAATTAGTATACACATGTTGAGAAAAGCTATAATATATTTATAATATTTAAATATTATATCTGCACACAAGGCTTCTTTATATATATATATAATCCTTACCTGATTTATAATATAGACTATATGAAGTAAATTATTATCTAAAAAACCCTTTTAATCATAATCTTATGATTTAAAATCTTGGAATTTTAATAAACAGTAATATTTTTATTAATTTAATTAATTATTAAAAAAAAAATAACTGGGACATTATATTATAATATTATAGACCTTATATATATAACTATAACTTCTTAATCAAAAGCTCTGGTTTAGCCGGGATTCTGGTAAGTTTTTTAAGAAATATATATATTAGATTAATATGTTCTATTTATATTCCATTAAGCTAATAAAATATATATATAGTTTAGAAATTAATATAAAATCCTGTCTCACTGCTTTCAAATATAAATATAATATAAAAATCCTCTGTACCCCAGTAAAAGTATATTTACTAAGGCTTTCTAAGAATCAAAACCCTTAAAAATTATATTTAATTATTTTCTAGGATTATATACAGTACTTTTCCAGTATTTCTTTTTGATATTATATGGCCACGATATTATAAAAATCTATTAATAAATCATATAATGTTAAATAATCAAAATAACTGTTTACAAGAATCTATACATACAAGTAAATCCCTTGTTAAAAAGATAGTAATAATATTAATATATTCAGGAAAGTAAAATAAATGTAAATTTTCTAAAAGTATCTTTTCAAACTTCTTAACTATTATAATTATATCTATAAAATAAATAATAAGTACCCCCCTGCTATATATAATTCTAACGAATCTTATAAAACTTAAAATTATTATAATTTTTTGATGTTGACTAAATTAGGTCTATTATAACTCTAGGATTAGGAATAAAAGATTTATTCTTATATCTTTGACATTATATTTATATTTAGATGTAGCGAAACAGAAATTTATATTAAATTGTAAATCAAATACATTTAACTAGTTTTATATAAAAAATATACTAAAAATATCAAGACTAGTTTAATTCAATTAATTCTTGTAGAAATCTTAATTTTAACTGTAAAGTCTTTAATGAAGAACCTGAAATTATATATATATATATAAATTAAAATATAACAATATAATTACTTCAATATAAAAATTAGAATTTAATAAACTTAAATAAAAATATTACCACCTGCGGAGATTCTAAAATTTTGGTTTATAAAATTATAACTAGATAAACGTTTGAGAATAATAATATATTTCTTATTATATATAATATAAAGAATACAAGATACTATATATGTGTGTATATATACATATATATATATATATATATTAGATTTAAATTCTAAAAGTAAATATAATATTTAACTATTATAAATAAATAATGCTTTATATGGATAAAAATATTAATATAATCAGAAAAAGCAACTCCTTGAATCAATATTGATATAAATTAATTAAATATTATCTATTATCAGTACCTATTACTGGATTATTATATTGTTGAATCTTATATATATCAGCGGGATAAGATCTTAGAAAAATATAATTTGAAAAGTATTTTATTTATATTAGTAATAAAACTTAAAAATATATACATTACCAGCTGAACCATCTATATAAAGATCTTATTTAATAATCTTAATTTTAATATTATAGTTTATAATTATAAATATATATATTAATATTATTAAAAGTAATTAGCCTGTATATACTATGCAAAAAACTATGAAACTATTAATAATTCTTATAGAAATAATATTAATAGGAGTTATATATACTATATTATTTATAATAAAAAAAGTATAAATATGAATATAAAAAGTATACCTAGAAATAATCTACTAGTAATATTAAATTATATTGTTTAAATCCTTTAATTTCCAATTAAGTATTCAATATAGAAAAAAGTCTTCTGGTATTTAATATTATTATAATTAATATATAGAATGATATCTTGTAAGGCTGAACTCAGTTAACTAGATTAAATAATTTTACTTAGAAGAAAGAAACTTGTGATTAACTAAAAGAATTATTATAATAAAAATTATAAGATTTTCTTAAGATAATTCTATATTAATTACACAATATTGAACATAGCTAATCTTAAGATATTAAAATGATTTATAAATAAATTTACCAGAAGGTACCGGTCTCTATTATTATACTCAATAATAATCTAATAATAAATATAAATAATAATATATTTTTATTTTACTTAGAACCCCTGGCCGCCTAAATTGAAAAAATTCACATTAATATACTATCACTGAAATAATAAATAAATCTTAATAATTATAAACATAAGGGTTTTTTGAGCCTTAATTTTAATAATATAATATTAATAATAACTATTAAAAATATATTATAACTTAATATATTATAAATCAATTACTAAAAAATTATCCAGCCACGATATATTTCTTCAATAAAAATAAGATTTTTATAGACAAATACTGTTATTATACCAGCTAGATTTTCTCCATACCAGTCTCTGCTTATACTATACTCTCTCTTTATCTTCTATTTAGGATAGGGAGGCGCTAGCGCCACACCAGCCAGGCTTCCTCCACACCCTCCAGCTACCTTCCGCCTACCTTAGGAGGTAAGGCGCGCTCCCGTTTAGGTAAGGCATACTCCCATTTAGGTAAGGCTTGCTTTTTGAGTCTGGCAGAATCCTACCGCTTTCTTATTTTGGGTTTTTGTTGCCTGAGGTCTTGTGTTCTGCTGTCTGGGGTTTTAGTTTTCTGTCTCAGGTGGTATTTATCTTAAATTAGTAGGCGGTGTGGTTGTGCCAGACTCAAAAAGGAAGCCTTACCTAAATGGGAGTATGCCTTACCTAAACGGGAGCGCGCCTTACCTCCTAAGGTAGGCGGAAGGTAGCTGGAGGGTGTGGAGGAAGCCTGGCTGGTGTGGCGGTAGCGCCTCCCTTAAGATAAGGTATCATCTATTTACAGTAAAATTTTATCTGATTAGAAATAAGATTTACTTTTTAACTAAAAATTCAGGCCTCAAGCAGTATATATTTAAAATAAGAAAATAATATGATTCTATCTGCTTAAGAAAGTAAATCTTATCTAATAAAAAAATGTCTTATTTATTAAGATAAATAAAAAATAGCCAGAGAGTATGGCATAAGCAGAGACTGGTGGTATGAAGAAAGTCTAGCTGGTATAATAATAATATCTTTTTTTAAATAAAATAATTATCCAGAAACTATATTTAAATTATTATATATCATTAATAATTATATATATACAGATCCTACAGGGCTGATTTTATATACTTATATAAGTTATTACAAAATGATATTTGGAAAGAGAATATTTTAAAATCAATTTCTTTATTAGCAGAGAAATAAAAGTTAAAAATATAATAAATTTAATATTTTTTTCAAATATCTTAATACCCTGACTCTTCGGAGCCTTGTTAAGAATAAGATAGATTTATATATATATAATCTTCATAATTTTCAGTAATGAAAAGATTTTTGATATCAAAGATCTTTTATAAAATCTTAAATATCTATTATAAATACTTGATTTTTAGTATTTTTAGTAATCTCAATCTAGATTTTCTAATATAAGCTTTAGTAGAATATGATTAATAAAAATTCAAAGAACATACATTTTAATTAATTTAATTATTAATAAGAATATTATTCCAGAGCTACTGCTTCCTGATGAAATAATTATATTCAAAAACAAATTATATGATTATTATTAACCTTATATAAGTTATCCTGTAATTTATACATTGATTATTTATTCATTAATATTATTAAAACTAGTAAAAAATTATTTATATAATAATATTAATATTAATTACTCATATAGTACCCTTTACCAAGCCGCCCGCACTAAAGAAATAAAATTAATTAACTATTAATCAAAAATTATAATAAAAAATCTTATATATAAATTCTATCTTGGTACAGGGTACTACTATATCAATATAATATTAATATATATATATATATATATATATAATACTTGGTAAATAATTAATTTTTAAATCTTTTTATATATATTTTTCTAGAGTCTATTTCCAAGGTGGTAGCTCTGTATATAAATATTAATTAAATATAAAATTCTACTAATATATATATAAAATAAAAATATTATTCTTATATATTATTTTAGTACTATCAGAATTATAATATTAATCAAATATTTATATAGAATAAGAGAACAATCAGTCCAATATTATATATATATATATATAATATACAGGTATATAACTAATAATATTTAAATTAAGATTTATAATAAGTAATTACAAATATATACTAGAAATTAGATTTACTAGTCTACTCTGTAAAGTAGCAAAGTTTAGTATAATATAAATTCTAAGCTAATTTATGACTTTACTGAAGAAAGTACTTAGAAATAAGAGTAAATTAAATACTTTTCAAAAATATTAGTAATTGAATTCTTCTTATAAATTGATAATAATCTTATTCTTTTATATACTTATTCTAATAATGATAAATTCTGTACTAACTATATAGAAGGCATTGTAATCAAAATATTTATTTATAAGTAATTAAAAATACTAAACAAGCTCCTTTCTATATAAATAATAATAAAAATATTAATAAACAGGACCTCTGGTAGACAATAATTTTTATATAAATTTTATTTTTCTCAACATGGATAAGAGTATATAGATAGATATAGAAAGATTTTAAAGAAATATAAATATTTTATAGAGGCATCTGGTATCTTATAACTTACATATATATAATATAATCCTGGATTTAAGGGATGCTACCAGCTATTCTAATAATTTAATTTCTGATTATTAGGTAAATATTATATATAAGTTAGCAATAAAACTAATATAAGCATGTATAAGTGAATAGATAATTATTTAACTAATATTATAAAATAATAAAGATATTATTATTATTCCTCTTATTTTTACTTTCCAGTATCTTGTTTCGTAGAATCCTGAATTAATCTAAAATTTATATTATTTAACAGACTATATCTAGGTCTGATTTTAAATATAAATCTGAAATTATTTACTAAAATTTAGATCTAAACACTTTTATATATATCTGTATGTCACATATATATATAATACTAACCTAATTAAGCTTTTATTTTTATAAATATTTTAATTATTCATATTATTTTATTTATATTAAGATAATTTTAAAAGATATTTTTTTACTTTATATTTATATGAATATTTCTTATAAAATCTACAATCTTAATATATAGTACGCTCTAATAATAGAAAATTATTATACATTAATAATTCCAATATTAAATAAGTCCGTGGATTTAATAAAACCAACCTAAAGTTTTATAACAGAAAAATATTAAATATTATTTAAGATCTTAATATTGAATTACTGGTTACACAGATTATAATATATTTGTAAATAATAGTATTATAATATATAAGCAGCTATTAAAGTACCTAAAATAAAAATTAAATAAAATATAAATATAAACATAAATTAGGAACTATATAAGATATTATATATGAACGTCTAGCAGTTTAGAATAGTATATAATACTGGATAGCTTCTAAACCTTTAATAATATTAAAGTTTATTTTCTCAATTTTTGAATAATTTTTATAAATTATACAAAACAGCTATATAGAAATCAAAAATTAGAAATTATAATATATATATATTCAAAGATCTAAATTATGTATTTTTATATTAAACTCATAATTGAAGATAAGAATGACCAAGTTAATTAACTATTTAAATTCTTAAATATTTAAAAAATACCTTTTCTAACAAATTAAAAATAAGATAATTATAAAAATAATATCATATTTGATGAATTTAATTTTAATAAATTATAAATAAAATAATTAATCAAGCTCTATAATATAGAAATTATAACATAATAAAAATATATTATCTGATTATATGGATTAGACTATATTTAATAGATAAAATTTAGGTATGTATATCTATTTTTTACTGCTTAGTATAGTTATACTAAAATTAAAAATAATTATCTTAGATTATGCAGCTGTAAATAAAAATATAAATTTTACTTTTAAATATTTTATCTTATTTAAATATTATATTATTATTATTTAAATTAAGATATCATCAGTTCTTACAACTTTAATAAAAAATATTAATAAAAATACTTTTCAATAGATTTTAATAATATTTATTTCTACTATAAGATAACAGAATATAAATATAAAGTTATAGAATTTATTATTAATTATTATTTTAAGCTCCTGATACTGTCAGTATATATTATAAAATTTATTTAAATTAATATAACTAATTTTCAGGTGCTTGAGTATCTTAATTATATTTATATTAAAATTTAAAATATCAGAATAGAGTTAGAGGACTACCTATTTTCTAATATTATTTTTATAATAATCAATTATATAAGCTTATCAGACAGTAACTGTAACTGTACTTAAATAATCTATATTAATTTTCAATTTTTATTATATTATAAAATACTAGATTTTGAAGCTGATAATCTCATTTTTATTAAAATAAAAATAAATCAGAAATCTTTATTAACTTAGACTTAGAAGTCTTAATTACTTAATTACTTTAATTATTAAATTAAAAAAAGCTGGACAGTATACAGATTATATTTATATCTTAATATATTATAATTATTATTAAGTTTATGTTACTGGTAGACAGTCTTATAAATTTTTATCTTTATTTTCTTTTATAATATAAAGAATTATATTAAAGATTTAATTAAAATCTTTTATATATAATAAATAAAATTATATATATATAAATCCTCCTGGTTATTACATTTTTTTCTAGTAAAATTATCAGGTATTATCAAGAATTTATAATATATAATATTGATTTAATATAGCTTTCTCTGGTTATTATAAGTATTCTTACTAATTATTTTAATTTAGATTTCAGTCAGATTATTCTGTCTTAACTGTATTTAGTATTGTTAAGTATATATATATAAGTACTACTAATTACTGAGCTAGATAACTGGTAGTATATAATATTAATCTAGAAAATAAAAAATGAAATGATACTATAAATTATATAAAAACTATCTAAATAATTAAATTTAGTATTATCTAACAAGAATTTCTAATATAAAAAAAGGAAAAAGCTTAGGAAGGAACATGAATATATAAAAATAAGTAAGTTATATAAGACAGGTAAATAAAGTAAATAAAACAGAAGTTATATGATTCTAAGATATTATTTACTATTATAATAATTACTATTATAATAATTCTTTATATTCTTCAGCCCGTTATTATTCTTTTAATAAATAGATAAATATCAGTATTCTTTTTTTATAAATATTATCATTTTACTCTACAGGAACTATAACTTTTAAAAAATAATAAAATACTAGTTATTCTCTATTTTCTAAAAGAATATTTTAGTAATAATTTTATTATATTTATCTTTAATCTTACTTCTTATATCAGATTATAAATTATTAAAATAAAAGTACTAGTCAGAGTTTTTCTAAATAATATAAATATTTTCTGGTATTATATTATCTAGTTAAATAAAATTTTATTTTTTATTAAACAAATTAAAAATTAAAATAATTTAATTATAATTTTTAATGAAGCAGTAATCAAACTTATAGGATTCTAGAAATCATTATATTTCTCATATTATTATAGATATTTCTTATAAGATAATTATCTTTATTTCTTGATAACAAACTTTAGGTACTTAATTTAAATAATATAAAACTTATATTTATAGATTATTATTTAAAATCCTGTTTTTTTATGAATATCTTAAGATTTTTTGATATAAATCTCATGTTCTGTCTTTTTATTATTATAAATATAAAAATTATTAATATATATTATAATATAGAGATTTGAAAAATTCATAAATTTTCTAACTATTAATTATTAACAGGCTGCTAGACTGTTCAAAAATTTAAATATAGATATTTTATATTCAAATATATCATAATAAAAGCAGAATATTATTAGATTTTCTAAGTTAAAATATATTTAAATTTAATAAAAGACTTATTTAATATTTAATGAAAATTAAATTCTTACTAATACAGTATATTATTTTATCAATTAAAGAAAATAAATATCAGTCTTTATATATAATAAAATTAAATTTTTGATAATTTATATAGAATTATAGCTCTCTTCTAGATTTAATAATTATTAAAAATAAAAAAGTCAAACTTAATTTAATAAAATTTTTATATAAATTTTTAAAAATATTTTTTTATAATTTCTAGTTTTTCAAGAATTCTTTTATACAAAATATATCTTCTAGATAATTACCTTTTTGATTTAATGTTAAAATTTAATTTTTTTATAAGGGAGGCAGTATGTGAGATATTATTTTAAGAAAATATTTATATAATTATAATAAATTAATAATAATTATATTCAGATCTCTATTTATTCAGCTTCTTACTGGATATATTTCTTAATTTTAATTATTTAATTAAGCTTGTAGAGTAATATTATAAAAATCTAGTTTTTCAGATTTTTTAAATAATAGAATATTTTAATAATATTAATGAATATTATATTTATTTTTATATAAATACAGTCTTTTTCTATTATTTTTTACATTTTTTTAATTTAAAGATTTGTCATACATCTGCAGCTTATGATTTATATAAATTAAATTATTTTTAATATTTTAATAAAATCTGTAATAAAAAACTTTCTTTTAATACTTATTTATTTATTTAAAAATCAGGATCAGCCACACCAGTCCGATTTTTTTATATAAATATTTATAATAAACTTATTTTCACTTTTTCTTTTATTTTTTAAAAATTGAATCATATAATAGTTCTGTTAACATAATCTAAAAAAACTTTTTATTTATAAAATTATATCTGTTTTAAAAAATATTATAATTTCTAATATCAACAGTAAAAGATAACTTATTATAAAAAAATCAGTTATCTGAGATAAAATTTGGATAAATTATATAAGTAGATATAATTTATTTTATTCTATTAAATATCTACTTAAAAAATTATAATGTTTTTTCAAAAGTCCTGATATGATATTTATTATGTTATTTATTTTAGTAATATATTCTACTGTTTATATACAGATGATATCTAAATCTATATAAGTATATATTATATAAATATAACTCTTTCAAAAAGTAGTATTAGTTTTTTTATTACTTATTTCAGAGTTCATTTTGCTTATATAATAGTATAGATATTTTTTGAAAGATATGTGGATTTTAGCTTTGCAGTTATAGTATATTTAATACTAGAATAGAATCTTATATATCTATAGTATTAAAATATTATTAATTATAAAACTTTTATTTTTTATAGTCTGTGTACTGACTGTAAATTATATTAATATAGAAATATATAATATTTATCTAGGATTTTTATATAATAAGAAAGAATAAAACTTAATAAGAAAGAATAAAACTTAGCTCAAAAGATTTTATTATTATTTTATTTGTAAATAGCTTACTAAATTTATATAGTATAACTTATTAAGACATATACTAGTACAGATTATTGAAATATATTGATTCATTTATATATTAATATAATTATAGTTTTATATAACCGGAGTTCCAGCGCTGCTATTTTATATAAAATTAAGATATTTAAATTATATTTATATTATATAGTCTGGATAATAGACTATTATATATTCTGATTTTTAATCTTTATAATATTTCATAACAAATATAAATTTACTTTCAGGGCCTTTTCTCTGCTGTATTTAAATTTATTTTAAGATTTTATATATCATGAGTATTTAAGATTATTTAGATTATTATAACTCTTGCAAAATAATATTCTAATATTCTCTTATTTTACTATAAATATATCATTCAGTTTTTGTTCTTATTCTTCAATAATTTATAACTAAGCTAAGAGAGTATTATATTTATTTATTTATATAATTTTCTTTTATAATTCTTTTCAAATATTTAGACATTTTTATCAGTTCATAATATACAGTGCTAAAAATAATATATTCTTACAGACCCCTGCTAGTTGACCTGCTAGTAAGGCGGACTTGTTAGGCAGAAAGCACCGATAAAGGCAGTGCTCAAGCAAACGGAAACTCTTATCAGGGAGAATCCCGGATTGCTCTCACAACACCCGGAATGGCTATGCGTCACGTGACTATGGGTATATGGGATGGTATACAGACGGGTATATGGTATATAGTATATGGTATATGGGAAGGTATACCACTTGGTATACAGAGGATAGGATATATAAGGACGCTCATTCATATACTTAATTAGTTCTGTTCTTCGTGCTCAATCCACATTATCTTTAAATGACCTACCTTTGGAAGCTTAGCAGTACAACACTCGTCCGCACTCACTTACGGATAGCTGCGTGGCACTATCTGGCCTTACTTCTCTTCTCTTGTTCAAAACCAGTGCCTTAGATAGACTATCAGTCTGATACCACCTCGATCCAGTTCGGCGGTACGTATACCAGTGAAGCTAAGCTAACAGGAACAGGGAAGCGATCCTAGGGTTTGACATATATATATTTAAATAAATAAAATGTATAAATTTATATATAAACTAGTAATTCTTCTACTGTATATCTCAATAATATTTATGTATATTTCTTTACAGATCAATAAAATTATTAAATCAAGAAGAGAAATTATAATATTTCAATTATACTAAGATAGGTTACTTATTAGTAAATATTTTATTATTATATTATGTCTACTAGAAAGACAGTACGGAATAAAATTAAAAAATGGTACGTACTATTTTTAGATCATTTTAAATAATGTAGTATCTATTTTATATAAATATAATATTTCTTCTCCATTACAGATACAAATACTAGTTTTGTTATATATATAAGTATTATAAAAAGCTTGTAGAAGAATCTTATAATTAAGATAATCTTATTTTATATTTTCTATCATCTTATCTAGATCTATAAGTTATTTGAATAATCATAATATTTTAAATAGATCTTTTTTCTTATATAATAGCTGCTCTAATATAGTAATATCTCTATTTCTGAAATTTATATAATTCACAAATTTTACTAGTTTTAATATTGATTGGGTATTCACTACTTAGGATTTTAGTTATTAAAAGAGATCTTAATAAATTATTGAAAGATTTCTGTAAGACTTTTTCTGGTACAATATTTGAAGTATAAAATATTATTTTATTTATTAGGCCTTGCTTAAGAGAGTAATCAGACAGAACTGCTAAGAGTAATATAAAAATATAATAAATTTAACTATAGATATAAATACTAACTACTATGCTGTTTAGAGTCAATTATTATTATGACAGCTATATAATTAGATTTTATATGTGTAGGCTAGCTAGCTAAATATGAGAGTGAGTATGTTGAGATAGTGTAAAGAGTATATCTTATTTACAAGAGTCCAATGTAGGGTCTATTTCCTTAAAATAATATTATTTACTATCCTATTCTCTATCTGTAAATAGTAAAGTATTCGCGGACAGCCCATAGATTATATAATAATATTAACCAAGCCTTGTAATAAGACTGTTATTAGTATAGATATTTCTTATAATAATTTAATTACAAGAATTATAAAAATTTAAGTTCTTACAACTATTTTTCTCTTGCGAGACCTTGGTCTTTAAAACTGTGAATATTAATAATAATTATAATATCTATTTATTTAGAATATTTTTTATAAAAATTAGTAATCTGTATTATTATTTACAAGGATTAGAAGATGTTATTAAAATCCCTGCTTATGAATCTTTATAAAAAATTAAATAAAAAAAATTATCTGTCTTTTTTATTTTATAATATTTTTATAAGAATTTTCTTGTACTGTCACCTGCAGAGTCTAATTATGAAAATATTTTTATAATATTTATTTTATTTTTATATATTATTTATCTTTTTTCAATACATCCCGTAAATGTATTTCTTATAATAATTTTTTTATAAATTTCTTTTAGTAAGACTTTTTTATAAAAAATATAAAATATTATTTCTTGCTTATAAAATTTTATAATTTATTATAAAATCTCAGATTTCTTACAGAGCATTTTTTAGAATTTAATATATATTAATAATAAATTTATTTTAAAATATACATCATGGCTCAGAGCCCAGAGTTTCGAGTTTCTAGTAAATTTTTATATAAATTTTTTTTATTTAGAATTTAATTTCTTTTATAATTTTTTTTCTGCCCCTCCCCCTCCCCTGTAAAAATATTTGAATATAATTTCTTTTCTTATATTTTATAATAATTAGCTGCTTACATAATAGGTATAGTATATTTTATTATATTTTATAATAATTAATTTATTCAATAAATATAGTATATCTTTTTATATTTTATAATAACTAGTTTATCTGATAGGCATAATATACTTTTCTATATTTTATAATAATTAATTTATCTGATAGATACAGTATATCTTTTTATTTTTTATAATATTATATTGATATTCTTCTCTCGCGCAGTTTTAATAAAAATATTTATTATTATTACTATATACAGTTACCTTCTATTTTTCCTCTTGTGAAAGAAAAAAGTAAGTAATTTCTTTATAAATAATTATTATATTTTATATAATATAATATTTTTATATAAAACTTATTTCTCTATTGCTGTATACTAGTATACTATTATTATTATTATTAAATAAATGTATTTTACAGTTAATACTATAATTTTGATTTTTATTAATTTATTTTTATTATTTATAATCTTTTTTTAATTTTTCTTTTATAATAAGCTTTTTCTTTTTTATAAAATTTACTTTCACAGCTAATAATAATAATAATTATTTACTGCTATTATTATTAATATAATTTTTTTTATCTGTAGCTTCTGTGTCTCCTATTACAGTAAATTATTTTATTTTTATAAATATTTGTATATGTGTGTAAGTATTAACTTATTATAATTTATATTTTTTATAAATATATTTAATATTATCTAGCTTCCTGCAGTACCTGCTACTTATAATTCTTATAAAAAAATCTATAAAAAGTAATATACTTTAATTAATATATTAACAGTCCTAATTAGGAGAAATCTTTATATTTACGGATTACTTGTCTCCCGCAGTTATTTTTATAATAATTTAAAACTAGCCAGTTCTATAAATAATAAAATTTATAAATTAATTATTATATTAATTTAGAGAGCTGCCCGCGGAGTCCTAGTTTATCAAAATTTTTATAATATATTCAGTTATTTTATCTAGTCTTTTTTCTTAGAAAATACAGGAGCTATTTTTTAATTAGAAATATTATTAAATAATAATAATTATTCTCTATTCTATACTCTTTATTGAATAAATTTTATAAGAATAGTTAAGAAAATATATTTAGTTTTATAAGATTATATTTATAATCTGAGCTGGAGTATATCTCTTTTTTAATAAGAAATATAATATATACTGTTAGAATTAGAATAGTATTCTAGTTTTTATAGTATATATTAGTAATAATTATAATAAGAAATATAATAATTATTTTTATACTGGTTATTAAATATACTCATTCTAATAATAATCAGGATAAATATCTTATAAAATTAATATAATTTATTTTTTATTTTACAGCATAGACTCTACCTGCATATAATATAAAAATATTTAATAATCAAGATTTATAAAAAATTAAATAATTATTTTCTTTTTACTTTTATAGTATAATTTCTATTATTTCTTTTATTTTAATAATAAAAACTATCCCCCGGCTAGAAATTTTTTATATAATTATAAATAATATAAATTCACAATAGGTTTCTATATATTATTTTTACTAGAGTATTCTTTTTATTTAATTAAAATCTTTATAATTTAATTTTATTTTTATAAGATAAGTAATATTTCTGAATAATATTTATAAGATTTCTTTCATAAATAAAAATATTTTTATAAATCTATTCTATCCATTTTATAATACTTACAAAGTAAGAAGATATAAAATATATTATAAATTTAAATATTTATAGATAGTTTAAGTCTGTAGATTTATATATTTATTTTTTAAATATATAATATAATTCTTTATTTTATAAATCTAGTTTTTTATTAGTTCGCTCTCACAGAAGATATTTTATAAATAATTAAATTATTTAATTTATTATAAAACTCTTGAATTATTTTATATGATTATAATATTTCTTTTATTTTTTATAAATAAAAATTAGATTCTTTTTAACCCTTTTACAGATATTCTTAATTTTTTTAAATTTTATAAAGATATTTATCTTCTTTTAAATCTTTTTATAAGAATCTAGTTTAATTATTCACAGATACTTTATAAAGATAATATAAAATAGTATTTTTCTGGTCAAGATCTGTAAGAAGTTATTATATATAAATTTTATAAGTAATAAAAGATCAATCTAATTATTTTATTTAAGATTTATATAATTTTATAAATATTATTTAAAAATATTATTTAAGCATTCTGTTTGACCATCTGTTCATAAATAATAAATTATATTTAATTTTTATTTTATTATAAGAATATATATAAAGTCTGACTAGAATCTTTTTATAAATATATTATTTTAATCTGTAATAATCTTCACGGGTATTTTATATAATTAAAAAAATTCTTTTCTATAAGACTTTTCTATAAAAAAATAAAATAGATTATCTTACTGTATTTATCTATTACTACTAAGACATTATTAAAGATCTCTTATAAATTTTTTTATAATATTAGTACTCGCGGATAAATTAGTAATAAAGTTTATTATAATTTTTTTCCATAGTCTTATAAATACTAGAAATAATTTTAATAAATTCTGTGACTTTTTATAAATTATTTTTTTTAATAAATTTTATAGATCTTATAATATATTTATATAAAGTTTCTAATTCTTATTTACCAGAATGTTTGTAAGACTAGTATTATTATTTTTTTATTTATATAATATTCTGTAATAGGATTATTATATAATTTTATAAATATTTATAATTTTAATTTCTACTTGTCTGGAATATATAATTTTTTTAATTTTTAAAAAATCTTTATAATCTTTTTATTTTGTAAACTTATTTATTTTTTTATTCCTTATAAATCTGAAACTCATGGAATTTTTTAATTTTTTATAAATTTTTTAAACTTATTTATCTTAAGCAAGTATTTATAATATTTTTTAAAGTAATTCTATAAACGGGTCTTTACAGTAAAATATTTTTATAAAAATAATTTTTTTTATTATTTCTTTCTTTATAAGTTATTTTTAAATCAGGATATTTCCGCAAATCAGGATCTATCTAATTATTATAAAATTTTTAATATTATATTCTTAATAAATTAGACAGCTGTCATAGTATTATCTTTTTAAATTTTTTATAATTTTTCGCGGATACTTTTCTTTTATAATCTAATTATTATAATAAAATATTTATAGGATTTTAAGTCCCTGGGCAATATATAATATAAAATCTGAATATTATAAAATATTATATTTATTATATTTATTTTTATAAGAATTCTTTGTTGGTCGTAAATTATTTTAAAACTTTATAATTTATTATAATTTCTATTATAAAATCTGCTCTTTCTAGCCAGTATCTATATTTTTCAAAAGATTTAATTATTAAAAATTATTTTTTAGTCTAGAATTCCATAATTTTACTCTACTGTGATTATTTTTTATTAATTATAAATATTAATATATTTATTTAAATATATACTTATTTTCCTTCCTAGAAATAAATCATAATAATATTCTTTATAAATATATTCAGTTTATAAAAACTTTTATAAATTTTTTTATTAAAAATTAGAACCAGACTTTCTTTTCTTCTTTTTATAAAACTTTTTAATTAAGTTAGTGAATAGGCTAAATATTTATAAATATTCTTATATAAATTAGTAATACTAGTTCATGAAATCTATAAATTATAAAATTTTTTTATATTTTATGGCTCAGGTTATTTATCCTAGTTTTATTTATATATACTTATAATTAATAATAAAATCCAGAAAATTAACTTCTAGCTTTATAAAATAATATTTACTTTATTTTATATATAAATCTATTTTTTCTAACATTTATAATATTTTATAGACCTGTCTTTTATATATATCCAGATTTTATAAATATATTATAATATTATTTAAATAAATAATAATAAAGTAATTAAGATGCTCTGTAAATAATAGGTTTATAAAATTCTAAAATTTTATAGAAATATTAATTAAATTAAAAAATATAATTATAAACAGTTTATATTTTATATAGAATACTGTTTTCTATTTATAATTTTTTATAATTCTTATTCTATAGTAGACTTCACAGAAATTAAGCTAAGTAAATTATAATATTTTATAAAATATTTAATATATTTATTAATTTACAGCAGGGGGTACTTATTCTTAATAATTTATTTATTTAATTTATAATAATTAATATATATTTTTAAACTTCTATTTTTTCTTTATAAATAGAACTAGAATATTTATAAATAATATAAAGCTTTAGATTTATTCTCTTAAAAAATATTTTTATAAATATTTTTATAATATTTTCTGCTCTGCGGGGAATATTTTAAAAATTAAATTTATTTTAAATTTATATTTCTTTATAAGATTAATTTCTAAATTAATTTCTGGTCACAAGAATAGACATAATATAATTTTTTTATAAATATTTGGAAAATTTTTATAATTACTCAGGCAGTTTCTTTTTCTAATTTTTATAAATATTTTAAATTATTATAATATATATTTATTCTATCTTCTTCTTTTCTATAAGAAACTTCTCTGTAAATATTTAATATATCTAGACTATTTAAATCTTATAGAATTTTAAATAATAATAGTTAAATTCTATAAGAGATTTTATAATATATATTTAAGATATTTTTAATATAATTTTTTATATCAGATATTATAATTATAATAATTTAATATTTCTTATAATTATCCTCTATATTCTTGAGATTTATTATAAATATAATTATTTTTTCTGAATAAATATTATTTTTATTTATAAATTTTATAAATATTTTTACAGGTGCTAGCTCTTATTTTATAATCTTTATAAATATTATAAAAACTAGATTTATTTTTATTGCTAGATTTACTAATATTTTTAAGTAGTCTTCTATATATTTATAAACTAGAATATATTATAAATAATACTTTTCTTAATAATTTTTATTTTATATAAGTAATTAATTATTTCTCTATAATTAGTTTTTTTATATATATAATATTCTGTTATAAAATAGTCTTGCTTTTTATATTTAAAATAAATTATAATTTTAAAAATTATCATATGCTTAATTACTGGTATTTATAAAATAATATTATAATTTTTTTTATAAATAATAATTCTGCAGTTTCTTCTTTGATAAAATATATTTATAAAATTACTTTATTTTATCCACAAGAGATAATAATTTTTTTTTATAAATAACTAGACTTCTCGCCCTGCCAGCTAAAACTTAGTTATATTTTTATAAAAAATATTAGATTCTATTTATTTACAGAAAACTTTAATTATTTATAAATCTTATATTTCATAGTTATGGAAAATAATTTAAAGAATAAATAAAATTATATTATATTTAACTTTTAAATCTTATAATCAAGCTTTATTCTTATCTTTTTCTATTATTAAAAAATATATAAAATCCTTTTCTTCTTTATAAGATATAGTCTTGAGTACTTATAATTAAATTTTTTATTTAAATTTCTAGAAATTTACAGAGATTTTTCTATTTATAATTATAATAGATACTCGCGGTTTCTCTTTTCTAGAAGTTATAAAAATATAATCTAGATATATTATTATAATATATACTTTTTATTTCTTATTCCAGTTATTTATCTCTGCAGTAGACTTCTATTAAATAATAATTCATTAGTAAATAATATAATTATAAGTATTATAATATTTACTATCTTATAAAAATAAATACAGATATTAGAATATTTAAAACTTATAATATTTTAAAAATTACTCAGGTTCCTGTAGATTCTTTTAAATCTTATAATAATTTTTAGTTTTAACTCCAGATTTATAATCTATTTAAGTAAATTAAGTTATTTATAAAAATTATTTGAAGAGATTTATACTTTCCTAGGCTTTTTTATAATTATTTTTATATTACTTTTATAGATTAATAAGTCAGAGAATTTAAAAGACTTCTTACGGGTGCGGTTTTTAGTATTTTATATAAATATAATTTAATAGACTATCTCACGGGGTTTTAAGTGATGAGATTATAAGAATAAGTATATTGAGATAATATAAAGAGTATATTTTATTTATAAAAGTTTAATATAGGGTTTATTTTTTTAAAATGATATTATTTATTATCCTATTCTTTATTCATGAATAATAAAGTATTTGTGGGCAGCCCGTGGATTATATAATAATATTAACTAAGTCTCATGATAGGACTGTTATCAGTATAGATATTCCTTGTGATAGTCTAATCACGAGGGTTATAAGGATCTAAGTCCTTACACTAACTATATGAGAAGGTGACTAAATAACTAGATCTGAGATTATATAATCTTCTTTTACATTCTTCATAAGCAGGGATGTAATCAGTAATATTATATATAAAAGAGAAAGACGTGAGATTATTTATATTTCTCAAATAGAAAATAAAAGATGTCTAGATACAGAAATATTAAATAAGATATTAAATATAATATATTATATTAAGTTACTTAATAAAGCAGAAGTATATAAAATATTTAAATAATTTAATAAGACTGTTAGCTGCTTGTTTAGTTATATTAATATATATAAATTTAATATTTTTAATATATATTCTATAATATATAAAGTACTATTTAATAAAAATATGTTTTATATAAGTATAGAATTTATGATAAATCCTTTATGATTCTGGTTGATACAAATATTAATTTAATTAAGAATTAAGAAAGAAAGTTTCTCTGAAATATTAATAAGCTAATTAAATATTAATTTCTTATAAATATTTATCAACTCTGGAAAAGAGTTATCGAGAAAAATTATTTTTAATTCATATATGGAATGTACTAATAATTATATTACTAGTTAAAATAAATATAACATACAAATATATATACAAAGATATATAAATTAAGATCTTCTATAAATAATTACAGGTATGTACTAGGAGTTAGATCTTTTAATCTAATTTATAAAATAACATATAAATTATTATAATATAGATTCTAGGTTAATTCAGAGCCTCAAATAAAATAATAAAATATGAAGGTTTTTCATTCTTTATATATAAGATAATAATAATACTCTTTTAAAAGATTATAATAATATTAGTAGTTATCTCACTTTTTATATATTTATTTTGATAATAGGATCCTCTTGCTGGTTATATAAAGAAAAAAATATTATAATAATATTATTTTTATAAAAATATATAATATGGCTAAATAAAATCCTATATTCTTCTAATGATAAATAAATTTAATAGATAGAATCTCAGATAAATATAATATTTCTTATATAAATCAAAAATAATAATCTTAATCTATATAAGAATAAAGAATAAATTTTTTTAAAAGAAATATAAGTTTTATATTCATAAATCTCTTTATATATATTATATAATTCTATATATAAGTAATTCCGCCAGTTATTCTAGTAGTAATATGGCTGTTAAATTAATAATATTTATTCTTTAATTATAGATATAATATAAATATATATTAATCAATAAATTAACTATTAGTTAGATCATTTATATAAAAGCTTCATTTATAAAAATTATTTTTATATTTTTATTCATAATTCAGATCAGTGTATTTTCTTATATTATATTATATGTATTAAAATTATAAATTTATATATTAATACTACTACAAGTACCCAGCCTGTATATATTATATAAAAAATAAAAATTATTATATGTATTATATTAAAATAATATATCTTTAATTATCCCTGTAAAAAAGTTCTTTATTTAGAAATAATTAATTATAATATAAGATTATATTATTTAATTTTCTATGATTCTTCTAGTTGGGTATTATATATGTAAAAAATTAATATAACATATTATTATTTTATAAGACTAATAACTTAGTATTTTATATCAAATAAATAATCTTATTCAAAAATAAGAGAAGAGTTATAATTATTCTAAATAAGATTATTTATTATATTTAGAATTATAAAATTTGAAAGATTTTATCTTAAGTTAATTCTTTGTCGAGTAATTTTTTTTATTAAATCTAAAGATAGCAAATAAAATTAATCTTAAATCTTATTAAATTATATGATATTAATTATAAATAATCTTATTAGAAAACACCTGGTTCTGTTACTAAAATAATAAAAATATAATAAATAATTTAAAAAATAAAATAAATAAAATAAATAAAATAAATAAAATAAATAAAATAAATAAAATAAATAAAATAAATAAAATAAATAAAATAAATAAAATAAATA